>NC_068968.1:18563866-18863866 GCF_026419915.1 Harpia harpyja | reverse complement strand
ACAGAGCCAATGCCAGCCGGCTCCAAGATGGACCCGCTGCTGGCCAAGGCCAAGCCAATCAGCAACAGTGGTATCACCTCTGTGAAAACATATTTAAGAAGGGGGGGAAAAACTGCTGTGTGACTGCAGCCGGAAGCGAGGAGTGAGAATATGTGAGACAAACAACTCTGCAGACACCAAAGTCAGTGAAGAAGGAGGGGGAGGAGGTGCTCCAGGTGCCGGAGCAGATATCCACCTGCAGCCCATGGAGGACCCCATGCTGGAACAGGTGGATGCGCCCAAAAGAGGCTGTGACCCCGTGGGAATCTCACACTGGAGCAGACTCCTGGCAGGACTTGTGGACCCATGGAGAGAGGAGCCCACGCTGGAGCAAGTTTGCTGGCAGGACTTGTGACCCCATGGGGGACCAACGCTGGAGCAGTTTGTTCCTGAAGGACTGCACCCCATGGAAGGGACCCACATTGGAGAAGTTCGTCTTCTGTGGGTGGGACCCCATGCTGGAGCAGGGGAAGAGTGTGAGGAGGAAGGAGTGGCAGAAACAACATGTGATGAACTGACCGCAACCCTCATTCCCCGTCCCCCTGCACCACCTGGGGAGAGGAGGTAGAGAATTTGGGAGTGAAGTTGAGCCTGGGAAGAAGGGAAGGGTGGGGGGAAGGTGTTTTAAGATTTAGTTTTATTTTTCATTACCCTACTCTGACTTTTGATTGGTAATAAATTAACTTTCCCAGAGTCGAGTCTGTTTTGCCCATGACAGTAATTGGTGAGTGATCTCTCCCTGTCCTTATCTCGACCCACGAGCCTTTCGTTATAGTTTCTCTCCCCTGTCCAGATTAGGAGGGGGAGTGATAGAGTGGCTTTGGTGGGCATCTGGTGGCCAGCCAAGGTCAACCCACCACAAAAGGCTAAGAATCAGGGAAGTTCGAGCAAAACAAAACTGAACAAGAAAGCATATGGCCATTCAGTAAATTGTAACCAATATTGTACATTCCTACATTGGGGGGCTATATACTAACTTCTTTTAGAAGTGGGTGTTTAATAGGGTGTTAATATTGGAACTTGCTACTTTAGGTTACGATTATCAGGAAGCTATCACGATTTTAGCAGGGAAGAAATAATGATGGTGCATTAATGAATAGTACACAACTGAAAAGGTCATGTAAGAGTCTTATGGACTAGTCTTTCTGTAGTAAAATATTAGTTTCTTTGTTTCCCTAGATGGAACTCCATAAATGTAAACCCTTCTTCTGTCAAAGTGCTACAGTAATAGCCTCTATTACTTCATAAGCATTGCTGTTCTTTTCTGTCTGTATAATACTGTATATATGTCAGAGGACAGTTATCAGAAATTTAACAAAATGCAACTCCCTAGAGTAAGCTTTTACTCTAATTCTTCTTGTTATTTTAAGTGAATATAGATACCGAAATGTATTTTTCCAGTTTTCCTGTATAGTTTTATTCATAGATTGACCAACAGAGGATGACGGTGCTATCTGTCTATAGATTTCTTCCTAAAGAAACTGTCATTACATCAGTTAACATTATTTTCCAAAGACTTTATATGAAATTTAGTGTTGTACAGAGCACTGTTGTTGATGGGGATTTTTAGTATTAGACTGTTTTGCATACAATATGCTGAAGTATTATAAGCATTGTGCATGCCTAGTGATGATGTCCGATATACTCAGGAATGAAGAGAGAACAAGTCTGTCTGGAAAAGGGAAAAACCGAAATGAGAAATATATGCATCTCCATGGGAGTCTAAGGGATAGGCAAAAGAAAATAATCTCTGCTTTCACTGTGCAAAAGTAGAGTCCTGGATATCCAGATCTGGCTGGAAAATGAGAATCATCTTTTGGAGGGAGAAGAGATTTTAATGTTTCCTTTATATTCTGGAACAAACCCAAACTTTGTAAATTTATTAACAAAGTCAGGTGAGAGTGATCAGCTACTCTCTCATGCTTTCCAATATATAAGTGGTTAAAAGGGTATTTAGTTGTGCTCTAGAAAGCCCAGTTACAAGTTCCCACTCTGCACATATCAGCATTAGGGCTTTAATGTGGGTTTATCACAACACAACTGACGACTCTAACAGTAGACAGCTATGTATTGGGTTCCCTGGAATGGCAACCTAAGTCTGGGGACTGACTTAGCATTTCCTTAGTTTGTTTAGCCTTTAACCAGCTGCAACCTGCAGCTAGTTAAACAAAATCCTTTTGTTTTCTTTTCCAGTTTCTTAATTTTTTTTTCCATTTTGCATATCCTCCCTATTACTGTCTTAACAATACAATCTTATCTCCTGTTTTTCTCACTAATTTTGTTCTATTTTACTCTTTACTTACCCAAAATATTTAAGAATGTGTAACAGTCTTTAAGTTGAAGAACAGCAAGAAATGTACTTAGTTCTTTGCAAACAGGAAAGAAAACATACCCCTTTCTTTGTAAATCCAGTATTAAATTTATTTATTGATAGTATCAATGATGACATTACAGAAATTTATAAATTTTGTTACTATTACTTCTATTATGATAGCAAATAAAATATAAACAATTGGCCACAGACATAGGAAACATAAAATCTTTGAACCCAAAGGATTCAACTTTCCAGATGTCTGCTGGAAATACAACACAGCAGAGAATAAACAATCTAGGAGGTTCCTGGAGTGTGTGGAAGATAACTTCTTGACACAGCTGGTAGGTGAGCCAACCAGGGGAGGAGCCTTGCTAGATCTACTGTTTACAAACAGGGAAGGACTGGTAGGAGGTGTGATGGTCGGAGGCCATCTTGGGCTTAGCAACCATGAAATGACAGAATTCTCAGTTCTTGGTGAGGCAAGGAAGGGGGCTAGCAAAACCACCACTATGGACTTCCGGAGGGCAAACTTTGGCCTCTTCAAGGCACTGGTTGAGAGAGTCCCTTGGGAGACAGTCCTGAAGGGCAAAGGGATCCAGGAGGGATGGACATTCTTTAAGAAGGAAATCTTAATGGCTCAGGACCAGGCTATTCCCATGTGCCGCAAGTCGAACCGCCAAGGAAAATGACCGGCCTGGCTGAACGGGGAGCTTTTGCTAGGAGCCAAGAAGAAAAGGAGAGTTTATCATCTCTGGAAGAAAGGGCGGGCAACTTGGGAGGAGTACAGGGATCTTGTTAGGTCATACAGAGAGGAAATTAGAAAGGCAAAAGCTCAGCTAGAACTAAATCTGGCCACTAGTGTAAGGGACAACAAAAAATGTTTTTACAAATATGTTAACAGTAAAAAGAATCCCAAGGAGAATATCTTTCCTTTAATGGATACAGAAGGGAACATTGCCACCAAAGATGAGGAAAAGGCTGAGGTACTTAATGCCTTCTTTGCCTCGGTCTTTAATAGGGAGACCAGTTATCCTCAGGGTACTCCACCCCCTGAGCTGGAAGGCAAGGATGAAGAGCAGAATATACCCCCCTTAATCCAGGAGGAAATAGTTAGCGACCTACTACACCATCTGGACACTCACAAATCTATGGGACCCGATGGGATCCATCCAAGAGTACTGAGGGAACTGGCGGAGGTGCTTGCCAAGACACTCTCTATCATCTATCAGCGATCCTGGTCAACAGGGGAGGTCCCAGAGGACTGGAGGCTTGCCAATGTGACTCCCATTTACAAGAAGGGTCAGAGGGAGGATCCGGGGAACTACAGGCCTGTCAGCCTGACCTTGGTACCAGGGAAGATTATGGAACAGTTTGTCTTGAGAGCACTCACATGGCAAGTCCAGGACAAGCAGGGGATCAGGCCCAGTCAGCATGGGTTTACAAAAGGCAGGTCCTGCTTGACCAACGTGATCTCCTTCTATGACCAGGTGACCCGCCTAGTGGATGAGGGAAAGGCTGTCGATGTTATTTTCCTAGACTTCAGCAAGGCCTTTGACACTGTCTCTCATGGCATATTCCTTGAGAAGCTGGCGTCTCATGGCTTGGACAAGTGTACTCTTTGCTGGGTGAAAAACTGGCTGGATGGCCGAGCCCAGAGGGTAGTGGTGAATGCGGTGAAATCCAGTTGGCGGTGGGTCACAAGTGGTGTTCCCCAGGGCTCAGTGTTGGGCCCCGTTCTGTTTAATATCTTTATCAATGATTTGGACGAGGTGTTTGAGTGCACCCTCAGCAAGTTTGCAGACGACACCAAGTTGGGAAGCAGGGTCGATCTGCTTGAGGGTAGGAAGGCTCTACAGAGAGATCTGGACAGGCTGGATCAATGGGCTGAGGCCAATTGTATGAAGTTCAACAAGGCCAAGTGCCGGGTCTTGCACTTGGGTCACAGCAACCCCATGCAGTGCTACAGGCTTGGGGAAGAGTGGCTGCAAAGCTGCCCAGCAGAAAAAGACCTGGGGGTGCTGGTTGACAGCCAGCTGAATATGAGCCAGCAGTGTGCCCAGGTGGCCAAGAAGGCCAACAGCATCCTGGCCTGCATCAGAAATAGTGTGGCCAGCAGGAGCAGGGAGGTGATTGTTCCCCTGTATTCAGCACTGGTGAGGCCGCACCTCGAGTACTGTGTTCAGTTTTGGGCCCCTCACTACAGGAAAGACATTGAGTTGCTGGAACGTGTTCAGAGAAGGGCAACCAAGTTGTTGAGGGGCCTGGAGCATAAGTCTTATGAGGAGCAGCTGAGGGATCTGGGGCTGTTTAGTCTGGAGAAGAGGAGGCTGAGGGGAGACCTTATCGCTCTGTACAACTACCTGAAAGGGGGTTGTAGTGAGGTGGATGCTGGTCTCTTCTGTCAGGTGGCTGGTGATAGGACGAGAGGGAATGGCCTCAAGTTGCAGCAAGGGATATTTAGGTTGGATATTAGGAAAAATTTCTTTACTGAGAGGGTTGTCAGACATTGGAATAGGCTGCCCAGGGACATGATTGAGTCACCATCCCTGGAGGTATTCAAAAAGCGCGTAGACGAGGTACTCCATGACATGGTTTAGTGGGCATGGATGATGGTTGGACTCAATGATCTTGAAGGTCTTTTTGCAACCTAAATGATTCTATGATTCTATGATTCTATTAATATCTTAATTCTTCCTTTGGAAATCTGGATTTGAACCTGAATTTGGGGGAAAAAAAATCACAATTTCTTAAACTAAGAAGAAATCTTTTTAAGACCAAAGTAGTTTGTTTAATCCTCTGTGGCCAGTAGATTTTCACTGTATTGCCACATATAAAAGGTCACCTTATTCCCTGTTTTCTTATACCCAGTGACAGGTGTTACTTTGCTTCAGGCATTGTTGAAGTTTATTGCTCAGGCTGGAATGAGTGTAGTAAGATACTGAATGAAACAGAGTTTCAGGTATCTATTGCCTTTTACTTTATATTTCTAACACCTTATCTGCCCAGTGGCACCTAACCAGCATTCAGCATGCTGAATATCAGTGAAGAGATGAAAATATTTCTACCATTTGCAAATAGGGCAATGATTTATTTGTTTATAATTTATTAGCAGTGCTTTAACTTTCTGTAATGTTTCCATGAGAAAAGCTGAAAGTTTTCCAGATGTACTATTCAGCTAAGCTTGACAACACCCCTGATGGGTAGGTTAGATATGTATCTGTATATGTAAATTACATCCCTCACCACTGAAGAGCTCTATAGTCTTTCACACAATAGTTATGGCACTTTTGCATGCAAAATTTCTGTGCAGGCAAGATAATTTAACCATATGAGCTAATGTAAACTGCATGGTTGCTCACTTTGGGTGTCCTAAACAGATGAGTATCCTGTTGGGACTTTAATCTATTGTTCTAGAATAATGAGATCATTTAACCTGCGTTTTCGGATCATTAATATACTCATCTTTATATTACTGCAACTGATTCAAGCTAAACTTTTGTATCTTTGAAATGTGGACTCCGCCAAGGCCTGCCTTTTGCTCTTCTGTCCTCAGCATATGATCTGTAAATGAAGTTATTTCATACCTCTGTCCTTTGGATGCACTACCTGTTTTGTTTTGTTAATTCAGGCTGAAAACACTATGAAACACTATGTCTCAATAGAAGTAGAGTATGTCTGTTAACCAGTCATTTTCAGGCTAAGTTAGAGTCAAGTTATTTCTTGAAAGACCTGTGGCAGTACATCCCGCCCCCCCCATCCTGCCAGCAGGAAACAAAACTTCTCCAGGAAGGGAGAAGGGGAAGGAAACCCTGGAGGCTGCAGGTTGAAATTTGAACTGGCCAGTCGAGATGCGCCAGGTACACCGAGGTGACCCTCCTAGCCAATAGAATTAAATGACCACAGGTCAGATTCGACAGGGGTAGAAACGGGGTCCCGCCGGAGGACACGTGGGCAGTCCTCCTCGGAGCAGCGGGTCTGCAGTCGGGGACTCCCCCTCGGGCCGGGGCACCGCCCGAGGTAACTCCTCGAGGGAGAGAGCCCTCAGCTTTTAGGTGAGTGATACGCGCGTTTTGAGCCATCACTTTAAATCTTGGGGATTCTTAAGTCGGCCGTGTAGTATTAATTCTCTTTACATCATTGAGCCTGTGGTTTTATTAGATGTTACTGGACTTCTAACTAACTTTTGCTGAAGAATAAATCTGAGTTTTAACACCTGTTGGATTTGGTTATGCGTGCATCCGTAACATTTTGGCGTAGTCGGCAGGATGGTGTTAATGGAGGAATACTTACGGAGACACGGCTGCAACCCTTCTCCCCCAGGTCTGGACTGGGCGAAGGAGAAGTGGTCCGACCCGGCAGCGGTCGTGGAGAGAGTAGAACTATGCCGCGGAACTTGTCGAGATGGCAAAGGCAGTGTGCGTGCCCTCCTGGGCGCCTGCTTGATTCAAGCACAGAACCGAAAGAGTGATTCTGCTAAAAGGCAAGGGGAAATAGATTGTCTGAAGGTGGACTTGGAGGAAAGGGACGTGCGGCCCCTTATTGAAACAGAAGGGCACGCGGGTCCGCAAGGTGGGAGCCCCCGGAGCGCTGTTTGTACGGCCCCTTGGTTGGGACCCGAACTCAGCGAGTTGCAAGCTAAGTTTTCACGCAAGCTGGGCAAAACCGAACCTGAGTATTTGTGGAGAGTTTCTCTAACGGGGGAGGATTGGATACTGTTGAGTGATGATGAAGCGAGAGGTTACTGGGGACCGGGAGTGTTTCTGAGGGCTGGACCGGCAAGTGATCAGTCGATAACGTCCCGAGTAGCTTACTGGGCTGGGGGTGTGGACACGAGGGAGAGAGGAGAACCTATTACTATCCGGGTAAAGGGACTGTCGGAGTTAACGGAGGGAGTGCAAAAAGCCGCCTGTATTCAGGCTATGTATGATAGAGGGCAGCAAGGGATTCCGATGACTGCACCGGTGGATCCCCGCCACCTCAGACCCCTTATTAGAGGTCTGCCGGACGTTTTAAAAATACACGTCCAGTCCCTCAGAGAAAGAATCCAGGGGGCCATTGATCGTAACCGACAGAACCCCCAGGGGCCGGCCGCGCATGTGATGACTTGGGAGGAAGTACTGCACAGCATAGCAGTTTACGGGCGCGAGATGGGATGGGCGGAGCCGAGCGGTGGCACGGAGGGCGGCAGGAAGGTCCGGGCAGCCAGTTGTAAACCCCGCCCCGAGCGGTCTCGAACTCGGGGTCGGTCGGGTCGGAACTACGATCCCGGAAGGGACGATCTCTGGCGGAAGGCACCGGCACTGGGGGCAGCCCGAGCCGTGCTGCACAGGCAGTCCGCCGGCGGCATTCGGGGGTGGGATTGCTGGAGGGGAAAGCTGGAGACCAAAGGGAAGCGCCAGCAACCCCGCCCCCTCGGGAAGAGAAACGGGACCCTTTCGCGGCACTGCGAGAGGAACTGAAAGGGCTAAAAACTAGAAGCTGCGGTTTGGGGTTCAGGCCGCCCAATCCGCATGGTAAATACTTGCCAATGGTCTGCTGATAAAGAGCCTTATATACACATTCCTGTGGGCCCAAAACGGATAAGTTTGGAATTCTTAATTGATACAGGAGCCCAAATTAGTGTTTTAAATGAGCAACAAGCTAGTGAGCTGGGAATTAGGCCATCAAGAAAGTCTATAAACATTAGAGGAGTAACAGGGGCAACAGAAAAATGCCCCATAGCTCGAACCCAACTTTGGCTACCGGGGGGGAAAAAGAATGACAGCTGTGGAGGTGGCTTTAAGCCCCTATGAGGGAAATATACTGGGATTTGATGTGCTGGCAGGCAGACAATGGTATCTACCCAATGGTAGGGTGTGGAGCATTGGGGGCAGGGAGGCAGAGGCTATTCATGTGAGAACATTGCAGGTTGCTCCTGCACTACTGCAATCTAAGGTAACCCGTGTCCCTCAATACCCACTTCAAGCCGTGGCCAAACGGGGCATTTTGGAAGTAATTAATGATCTGGAGAAAAGAGAGATCATCAGTTGCACACATTCTCCTTATAATTCTCCTGTTTGGCCAGTCCGTAAATCAGATGGAAGGTGGCAACTAACGATTATAGAAGATTGAATAGTAATACCCCACCATTAATTTCTGCCGTCCCAAGTATCACCTCAGTGATAACAGCAATACAGGCTGCAGCCCACCCATGGATGGCTGCTTTAGATGTCAAAGATATGGTTTTTTTATGGTTCCCCTAAGGGAAGAGGACAAACCCCAGTTTGCCTTCATTTGGGATGGAACCCCAGCTGCGAAATGGAATCAGCAGGTGGACCACCTGGCCCAAATCAGGATGGTCACCAGTGAGAAGGAAGATTGGGATAGACTAGCAAAATGGTTGCATATCAAACGAAGCCACTCAGGGAAAGGAGATCTCTATTATGAATGCCAATCTCGGGGTTGGCCAGTGTCTATGAAAACCTGTGAAGCAATTCTTACAGCTTGCCCACAATGCCGAATAAGGCTTAAAGCTAATCACCCAAACCAAGCTCCGGCACAGCATATCAGACAAGGCAAGGCTCTTTGGAGCACGTGGCAGGTTGATTACATTGGTCTTCTGAGACCATCTCATGGGAGTGGAAAGACTCACCACATCAGTGCCTGGTGGATAATCCCAGACTTCTAACCCTGTGACCCGGTTTTAAGACCGAGGCCTAGTTTGTGCTTTTTTTACAGGACCATGAAGGAACGAGTCATTCCAGTCCTTTTGCTGACAGTGATGATGGTGACAGGCGTGGATGGTGAAGATCTGGATGATAATGTCGTGGCAAAATGATGGACATTAATATATCACGAGTCCTTGACCTCGCATGAGAGCAATGTAACAATTATAGTTGGAGGTTCAGATTGGATGGGGGAGGAGGTTATACTCATGTTGTTTATAGTTGGTCACCAAGTGCAGTAAATGCTAGTTCAATATGAAACACCAGATGTGACTATATCCTCCAACTAACCCATGGGATCACGGGGTGGAGTTGGAATGGTACTACGCTATGCCCTGAAATTCCATGGGGGCAACTGTGTATGGTACTCAAGGAACATCGATAGAGCACCCTAGAACTGAGTTTACAGCTATCAACCTTAGCCAACGCTACATCTAACAATTCGGGGACTCTCAAACAATCGGTTATAACATATTGGTAAAATGACTATCAAAAATTGGGCTGTATTGGATTAGATGCCAAAGAAAGAGAAGGGTATATGTAAAGTTTTGAACATGTCAATGGACAACTGCTGTGTTCACTCCAAATGTGTCAATGTGGCTTCAAGACTAAATCAACGAGAGAATACAGCAAGAGACTCGGAGGCAATTGCTTCTGCACCAGGGACCAACTGGTTAGGAGAAGTTTTGATATGTTCAGATTTTCTTTCACGGGGTGGGCAACCAGCCTCTCTAATCTTTAATAATGCTTGTAGTTATGATTACTGTAATCTATATTGCAATAAGTTCTATCAAATGCTTGGTAGTGAAGCCTGTACTAACGGTTAAGTATACTCCTTTAAACTGTCCATACACTGGATATTCCACTTTGGTTCTAGACCAGAAGGGGACGATGACCCACAATGAGCGTCAAACTCACCAAACTGCACCCCCTTTTAACTTTGGAGGCAAGAGGTGACTGTACCACCACTCCAAAGAAACCAGTCGAATCATGACTGTGGTCACGGGGTGGATTGTGGCAGTACATCCCGCCCCCCCCATCCTGCCAGCAGGAAACAAAACTTCTCCAGGAAGGGAGAAGGGGAAGGAAACCCTGGAGGCTGCAGGTTGAAATTTCAACTGGCCAGTAGAGATGCGCCAGGTACACCGAGGTGACCCTCCTGGCCAATAGAATTAAATGACCACAGGTCAGATTTGACAGGGGTAGAAACGGGGTCCCGCCGGAGGACACGTGGGCAGTCCTCCTCAGAGCAGCGGGTCTGCAGTCGGGGACTCCCCCTCGGGTCGGGGCACTGCCCGAGGTAACTCCTCGAGGGAGAGAGCCCTCAGCTTTTAGGTGAGTGATACGCGCGTTTTGAGCCATCACTTTAAATCTTGGGGATTCTTAAGTCGGCCGTGTAGTATTAATTCTCTTTACATCATTGAGCCTGTGGTTTTATTAGATGTTACCGGACTTCTAACTAACTTTTGCTGAAGAATAAATCTGAGTTTTAACACCTGTTGGATTTGGTTAGTCGTGCATCCGTAACAAGACCTTATAAATTTGCAGAGTCTTGCTGTCTCTGGATATAATCCTGATTTATATCTTCTTGAATTTTATTCTTGTTAACACAAGTCACAATAGTAGAAACTAAATCGAAGCTTCTTTTACTCATAAAACACCCCCTTTAGTGTTCATGCAATTCCTCTACAGTCTCTTCACTCTTACCTGGTTACGAAGACCCGCCTTCTCTTCTTTGGGAAGAGTTAATCTGTACCTGCACTTTGACTGTGAGAGACTGAAAGAGTTAATGTCTCAAACATTGTGGCAGGGCAAGTTCTGCATAACAACAAACCCTGCATGACAATGGACTGCAGGTTAGAAGTTGGTTAGCAACAGGGTGCAGAGACCCTGCCGGAGGATGTGCAATTCCGTGTTCTGATACGCTGAGCAGGGCAGCTCACTGTATATGGCCAGAGGTCATAAAAAGTTTATTTGAGGAAGGGGCTCACGGCCACCCGAGGGACCCTTCATAACCACTCCCCGCAATGGCGCCTGCGCACAAGATCGAGAGTTACATAAGTCCTTACGGGCGGTGTGCAGAAGACCAAGAGGGGCGTGATTGATCTGAGAAAAGGTGGGAACTGGGCTATAAAAGACGCAGACACGAGGAGCCACTCATGCTACTCATTCCGGTCCACCGGAACTGGACCTCTAGACTGGCTGGACCAACGCTGCACCCAGGACCGGTGAAATCTTTCTCTTTTCCTCTTTCTCTCTCTGTCTCTCTCTCCTTTTTCATAATCCCTAAACCTCATCCCTTTAGACACAAAACCATCGACCAAGTCTGGGTCTAAGAGTGGATCTAGCCGCCCCTGGGCTCCTCTCTGAGAAGGAGTCTAGAAAGCAAGGGGGTCCACTCTGAACCTCATGACTCAACGGGAGGGATCTCCTTATTTTCTTCCCTGAATTGATGTATATGGTTACCACGGGTTACACGGTTCACTGAGGTAGTTTCATGCCACTTCCTGTTGTGAGAGACCTCGCCACCTACTGTTATGCCTCCCAAGTTCAGTTTGCTTCTGCCATGAATAAAATGTTTAACTGATCGTTTGGTGTCGCTTCACCTTAATTTAGTCCAAGGAAATTCTGAACTCACCAGAACCCCTCCCTGGTCTGTCCAGCACAGGTTGTGACATTGACTCAGCAAAAATTACCTTAAACCTCTACCTCTTAATCAGTAGTTTAATAATGAAGAAAAAACCATTTTAATTATTGTTACGTTAAACGTTGATTAAATATTACTCATTATTTATGTTGTTCAATTGATAAAGTATTTTGTAAGTAGATTTGTGGGTACTTATATTGTTTCTTAACATTCTGGTCTGAGTTAGGTGGGTATGGCCTTTCATTCACAGATGGGGTCACTTGAGGATGGGAATTTGGCTCCTACTGGGAAAAGAAATGATAGTTTTAAATGTTTTGCTATATTAGCAGGTTTACTTGAAATCAACGTATTTGGCATTCGGAGACAACCAAAGAATTGTCCAGGTGTATACATGAAGATTTACTCTTTTATTTGATATTTTCAACATGGTATTTGTAGGCAGGGAGAAAAGTAGAGGGAGGGGAGAGAAGAACCACTAAAAATGTTGAAAGCTGAAAATTACAAAACTGAAGAAGGCTGGTCAACAAATATAATTTACAGCTCATTATAGTTTCATCTCATTAAAATATAAATAGTTAGGTTTCACTTGTACACTATGCTAAATGGCACTTTTTATGTTAATATTAATTAGATTTCAGTATTGTCTGCTGAAGCCTTAACTGAACACATGATGCTTGATATTTTTTATGACTGGATTAACTCTTTGATAATAGCAGAATGGTTTAAGATAATTTTTATGTTATCCATAAAAAAGACAAAAATTTTCCCAGTAAAAGCTATTGGTCAATAGCTGTTAATAAGTGGAATAATTATCCCTGTGTGACTCACTCGATGGAATTAGCAAAACGGAGTGCACAAAATAAAAAGTTTCAAAGGAGTGGATAGAACCAAGCACAACATTTGAAAAAGGAATGAACAATTTTGCTTAGGAAACTCCTAACTATTTTTAAGTGTCTGATCCATTTATATTATAACGCATGTAAAAATATTAACAGAAGGAAGGAGTGTATATTTATCTACTTTTAAAACTGGCTAAGTTGATATTCCTAGATTACCTTGAGAATTTATTACTATTTTTAATAATGAGTATGGAAAACTGGTATGAAAATTAGTATTTTGCCTTTACGCAGTAACCCTCTTTCTGTTGAGAAATTATTTAAACAATTGCCTGTATATTAAAGATATTCAACCACTGGAAATCTATAGTGATGCTGAGTATATCCGAGTCTCAAATTCAGTTATTCAAAGGGAACTGTTTCTTCTAGTTTTAGTTAGCTTAGTTAATCTCTCAAAAGGAGGATCTCTATTATTCTTATATCACAACTTTTAATTTTACTGTATGATTATATTCAGTAATTTTACAAAAAACATGGAAGGTTTACATTTTTTTCTAAAGTAGCATGGCTTCGTATTCTCAATTGTCTTAAGTAATTGGTTTAGATTGTATTATTTCATATTGTCTCATTTTAATTGGGTTACTTTGATATGACAGATGACAGCTTGTCCCCTTCAGGAAAACAGATAATTCTTACTGAGATGAAAAGAGATGACTCTAACTCTTTCCATCTGCAATAAAATGTAGCTCCTGATTTAATGATTTTTGTATAGCACTTATCAAATTCTAAATATCAGCCACTAACAAATGGTCTTTGATATTTGATCTGAAATACAGACACATTTTTAACACTGTCAGTTAACTAAGGGTTAGATCAGTTACCTATGTTTATCATGTGGATGTAACTAACAGAAAGTTTGTGTGTCCTTCACAAGTTGTTGGGATTGACACAAATGTTATTTGGTGAAATTTTAAGGTCAATTCTATGCTTAGTTGAATAATCACATGATCTTTGAGACATTTTAAGAAAAAAGGTATTTCATATTGTCATAACATTTTATATTGCATTACTTTTGTGTGTCTTATTCCATGTTATTACTGGATTTATTTTTTGTTACAAATCTATTGGGATAGAATTTAAAGAATGAGTTCTTTAACCATCTTTTTTTTAAGAGTAATTTGTTTTCTGGTGATGTCAATATACCCTGTGTTATTCACAGGCAATTTAAAGTTTTCAGAGTTTAACTTCCTTTAAACTGGAAAAAAATACAGCTCACTCGTAATATACCTTGCAGATTCAGAACTGGACAAGGCCTTCAAGGTGAAATAGCCTTTCTGGTTATGGTTGGTAGAAGCATCAAGCACGAAAGCTCATATACTCCAGTGATATGTGTATCTGGATACTAGGGAAGAATTGTTTCAAAAGTTGGTTTCGTTTGCCTTTGTATCCAACTATATTCTCTGTAGGCAAGTAATGACTTCAGGGAAATGAGTAGATTTTAGTTATCAAATGATTAATGGCAATATTATTTTCATTTAGTTTGCAACTACATACTTGAGATATTAAAAACAGTAGGTTAACAATGTTTCTGACTGCTATTTTAAGGGGAAAGTTCGGTTTGGTGAATCTGGACTTTATTTGTAATTATGATATTGACCAAATATTGACCAATTCAAAATCATCTTAACACGTCAAAGTCTAAGATTTTTATGCATCTTAGACAAATTGTGAAATTTTTTTTTCATAGTCTGTTGTCGTGGTTTAACCCCAGTCAGTAACTAAGCACCATGCAGCCACTCACTCACTTCCACCCACCCAGTGGGATGGGGGAGGGAATTGGAAAAAAGGTAAAACTCATGGGTTGAGATAAGAACAGTTTAATAGAACAGAAAGGAAGAAACTAATAATGATAATAATAACAATAATAAAATGACAATAATAATAAAAGAATTTGAATATACAAAACAAGTGATGTACAATGCAATTGCTCACCACTCGCCGACCGATGCCCAGTTAGTTCCCGAGCAGCGATCCATACCCCAGGCCAACTCCCCCCAGTTTATATACTGGGCATGATGTCACATGGCATGGAATACCCTGTTGGCCACTTTGGGTCAGCTGCCCTGGCTGTGTCCTGTGCCAACTTCTTGTGCCCCTCCAGCCTTCTGGCTGGCTGGGCATGAGAAGCTGAAGAATCCTTGACTTAGTCTAAACACTACTTAGCAACAACTGAAAACACCAGTGTGTTATCAACATTCTTCTCATACTGAACCCAAAACATAGCACTGTACCAGCTACTAGGAAGACAATTAACTCTATCCCAGCCAAAACCAGGACATCTGTGGATTTAAGAACTTCATCTTTCAGTATTACTCTTTTGGATAATTCATCTTTAATTGAGTAAATATAATAATTGAAAAAGGAATGAGGTATGTCATCCATACATACTCTCAGAACTTCAGACAGAGGAACATGTATCCTGTCACATTCAGTGTCTAGATACATTCAGAAATGTATGGAAATCAATGTTCAACAAAACTAAAATGTACATATTAAGGACAAAAAATGCTGACTTGCAATTTTAATAGGTTGGATTGAGTATATTGTGAAATAACAATGTACATAGCATGCCATCCTCCCAACAGCGGAATTATATACTAAAAAAGTACTGGTGTGAGGACTTAAATATATTTAGCTTTACATTTGATTGTCATCTATTCATCAGCTTATTTATATTTAGGCATCTAAATAATAATTTAGACTTCCAATTTCAGATACTTTATTTAGTTCTTAAACTCAGATAGAGGTATTTTATCCAATGTATTTCAACTCATGGAGGATTCAAAAGTTCCTAGCAACCTTCTTGAAATCTGTTATTCCAATGTTTCCTGCCCATTATATAGCATCGTTTCCTGCCCATTATATAGCATCATTTCCTGCAACAGATCTCATGATAGAACTACCCTAACAAACCTGGCCTATAACTGCTATTGAGCTCTCATGTTTTGTTTTCCTCAATTTTTTAATTTGTAAATAGTGGGTCTGAACCTTTACAAACATTCCACACTACTTCATTTTCTTGTGCTATATTTGGCTCCTGTATATGTCCTACTATATGACACTTTTTTCATGTGGCATCCTATCACATCAGCTTTGTAGTGTCTTACCTTCTACTAGTCTCCAAATAAAACAAAGCAGCTGTGGTAATAGACAACAAATATGATGATAGAATAGCTACTTTCCAAACAGGTCATAAACCAAATAGACATGGTGAAATAAAAACAATAATTTTCCCCATCTTGTACTTAGAGAATTGAGGTATGGAGAAATTTATACCTGGGAGAAAAGTGGAAGATAAATTCCTTGAATGCTAGGGTAATGTCATACAGAAAAGCATATTTTCATGTACAGGCCAAGAGATACCCAGCCCTACATTTTTTTGTGTTCTTTCAGCCCTTCACATTTCTTGCCGATTGTCTCTAATGTTGTGAGAGAGTAGTTTTCTTGACTGTACTCTAACACAAAGATCTTGAAACAGAGCTTTGGTGAAGGTTACCAGTCAACAAATACCTTTTCTTTCCCTATTGTTGTTTGGGATTTTGATCTTAAGTGGTCTTGGAATGCTCTTCAGGGTAAAAGTACAGCAGTAACTGTGCAGTTCTCCCCAAAGGATTTCCAAGCCCTTTGAAAAATTGCCATGGAAAGTGTTCTCTCCCTCCTAAAGGGAATATCTGTACCAGACTGACCTGTCCCATGAAAATATAATACTACTAAGAATTTCCCTCAGGAGAGTAGTTAAAGACTGCTGGTGTCTTCCCCCTTTCTAATCCAACAGTATTTGGAATGTCCAACCCACAAATACTGAAATTACCTTTTCCAAAATTAGGCAAATTTTAATGGGGGGATTAGTTTGGGATATTAGACCATCTTTATTTGTTAGGAAGTTATAACTGGATAAAAGGACAGTTAAGGTGCTATGTTGGTTTTCTATGTAATAAACATTTTCAAGTTTTAAATGCTGTGATGTTTAAATTATTGCAGAATATGTTGGTGAGCTATATGCTATACAGTATCTTTAGCAAGAGTGGAATCTCAATACACTATATCATCCTCACAACTTAATCATATTTCTTTCCATAGAATCACATTTTTCAAGTAGATGTGGCTTGTGGTGAAGTAACTGCCACTGGGAATACCACAGTCACAAAAAGGTATGCATGCTGAGCTGCAGCTGAGCTAATATATGGCTATTTATAGCAACCAAGCAGGAATCGGAGATTAAGTCATAATAAGGTAGGGATTGTACCAGCTAGATGCTCACTCACTTGTTCCATGAAGTAGAAGGATTTTAGAGGAGATGATTTAGAGCATTGCTTATCCCCTGCAAAGTGAATAAAAGTTTTAAGAGTATTTTTTGCATAATGTACATTTTTGAACCATCAGTTCACGTAATCCTACAATAAGATTGGGTACTCAGGCCATTGTTTGATTCATTATACAGTATTAAAAAAAATAATAATTGAGAGGCAAAATAAATCCCCTTCCTGAAATAGAATACATGCCAATGCATCAGGATCTACCTTTAGAACTGTGTTTAGAAATGAGTTTAAGTTCACTGCTTTCCTGAAATGCCATTTGCTCTCCATATATTTACAGGTATTTTACTGGGTATTAATCAAGGGAACAGAGGCAGAATGCTGAGTGGGAAGAAGTGCTTTGGGACTCTCATTTGAATATATAACTATTTATATATGAGATTTTTTTTCCTGGTTCCTTAAAGAAATGAGGCCTACATGATCATATGTATCTGTTTCCCCCATTTATAGCTTTGAAACCCGTTGTCTGATTTCAACCAAATTTTAAAGGATAGAAGTTTTAAAACTAAGTTCTTTTAAAAACCAGTGTTGGTTAGAACGTGCCTTGGGTTTGTGCTCTCCCTGAGGGAAGGACTTCTGTGTCCTGGCTATTCAGCTCCTGGTAGTGGCTGACTAAGCAAAACCCTTGCAGAGCTCACAGTCAGCTCAGGGCCTCTTGCCTCCTGTACCTTCAAACTGAATATGTGCAGGTGGCTCACTGTGCAGATGGAGGTGGCTAAGCTTCACATTCTTCACACAACAACTTACTATTGCAATTCAGGCTTACTGTGAAAATAAAGCCAGTGAAGTCTGTTATATACATGTGGGCGTAGAAAAAGTAGCGTCAAAGCATCATCCATGCAAATATGTTCAGGACAGAAATGCAGACAGAAGGGAATTTGCAGTAATGATGAACCCATATCTCTGTTAGCCAGAGATTTTCACCTGTTAAAATCATAGTCTGAATATTTTCAAAAGCACCTCATTTAGATCTTAAGTGCTTAAGTTGCCTCTGAACTCTTGAAGAAGAATTCACTTATAAAATGACAGGCTAGTCCAATTGTGTTATTCTTTCCCATTATCATTAGCATAGATAACAGCAAGGATTTGGAAAGCACCAGAAAACCTTTAAAAATCTCATCAGAACAACCATGATATCATAATATTTTCCTTATCAAAAATGTACTCACTATTTTAACTGTCAGTTACAGAAAACACAGAATGAGATAATTAGAAGCATATCTAAATTTCTGAGGAAACCACTTTTCTTTCCTAGTGATTCACTGGTGCTTGAAGTGCTATAAGAATGCTGAATATTTAAGATGCATCAGTTTTAGCTTTGATGAACATAAGTTAAGGACATCTGTCCTGGTTTTGGCTGGGATAGAGTTAATTGTCTTCCTAGTAGCTGGTACAGTGCTATGTTTTGGGTTCAGTATGAGAAGAATGTTGATAACACACTGGTGTTTTCAGTTGTTGCTAAGTAGTGTTTAGACTAAGTCAAGGATTCTTCAGCTTCTCATGCCCAGCCAGCCAGAAGGCTGGAGGGGCACAAGAAGTTGGCACAGGACACAGCCAGGGCAGCTGACCCAAAGTGGCCAACAGGGTATTCCATGCCATGTGACATCATGCCCAGTATATAAACTGGGGGGAGTTGGCCGGGGGGGTGTGGATCGCTGCTCGGGAACTAACTGGGCATCAGTCAGCGAGTGGTGAGCAATTGCATTGTACATCACTTGTTTTGTATATTCAAATTCTTTTATTATTGTCATTTTATTATTGTTATTATTATCATTATTAGTTTCTTCCTTTCTGTTCTATTAAACTGTTCTTATCTCAACCCATGAGTTTTACCTTTTTTTTTTTCCAATTCTCTCCCCCATCCCACTGGGTGTGGGGGGAAGTGAGTGAGCGGCTGCGTGGTGCTTAGTTGCTAGCTCGGATTAAACCACGACAATATCATTGCAAGTTGGGATGGGATTTGTAGTAGTAACAGTGACTGCTACAGGCTTTAAGAGGTATATTTCTGATATCAAAAGAGACTTTGATGTCCTGTAGCTGTGGAGGAAGGCGGGTTTTGTGCCCCCACAGGCGTGCTCTGTTGTTCAGTCTTGATTACTGGTACCAGAGGGCAGGGAATCATTCGCATTATCACCTTGCCCTGAGGGGACGGTATGTGGGTCTGCTTGTTTCCAGATATCCCCATCCCAATCATCATCATACATGACACAATAAACTTTAACTGGGTCTACCATAGTAGCTTCCAACAACCTCCTCCTGCACTCTCCAGCTTCTGCAATTATCTGGGGCTGAAGTTTTGGCTTAAGCAGTCTATTTTGCATTTCTAATTGCTTACACTTTACTTCCCAAGTATTCTTTCAATTTTCCTGTTCCTTATTTTCCTTTTTCAACCGTACATTTTTCCCCTTTCAACTCATCAATCATATCCATTGCTGCTCTAAGACAACTGCCTAGTAGCCAGCACATAGCATCTTTCTGTTTTCCCTTCTTTAACTTACAAGAAGCCCACCATCTGGCAAGCTCCTGCCAAATATTATCAGCATTTGTGCAGTGGCTGTCGACCCAGGACAAATCCTACTTGGGATTTCACCATCCCTCTTTCTCAAATTTTTCTCCCAGTTGTTGCCACTCAGTGTCTACTTTTTCATTCTTTGCCATGGCACAGACAAACACAGACAATATCTTTACACTCACACCAAACCGATCGCCTCAACAGGCATGGCAGAGAAGCTTGTGCTTGCCATCAGAACATGTCCAAGAGAGAACCCACTTCTGACACCAATAAAATGTCATGGTCCATTCAGATCTCTCAAAATTACAGGACAACGTACTCTGTGAATTAAACTTTATTTCATGAGCTCATTAAGAAATACAACAAACAAACACAACAAACAAGGGCTCAATCCCCTTTTGCCCAGACTAGTCTATCATGCGAATTCACTTATTCACCATTCAAGTCATAAGGTTTCATAACTTATAACACGTAACTCTTAATATTGTGCACCTATGAGGGGGAAAAAAAAAATTAGTTACCTAGCCAACAGTGAGAGTGCTCATCCTTCCTCCTCCATCGTGGTGCAGGTGTCCCCTGTTTTGCACCGAGAAGGGTGAAAGCCTCAGCAGTCCAGCTGCTGTTGGATCCACTTCAAAAGCTTTTTGGGTAAGCTGATGTTTTATACCTTCCAGCTTGGAGTTTTGGTCTATACCATTTCCCTAAGTTAACACATTCTGATAAAACTGCCAGACAAAAGATAATAGCTGCAGGAGACAGCGATTTGCAAGCGATAATGGCCGCATTATGACCCTTTAGCTCTTTCTGGCCACCTGTCCTGCCTACGTGGTGCTCTTTCTTTGACCTAATGGCGCTACTCCCAGCATACATCAGGCCTTAGCATGAGCTGGGTTAGCCAAAATCTAAGCAAGAGTTGAGTGAACAGTCACAATTTTTGTATTACCTACTCTGAAGACTTTTAACTGTTAGCAACTGAGATACAGTTTACTAACTCACATTTAAGCATGATGCATTTGCCAGTTGTTTAGCACACCACAACTAAAGAAGGCATTTACTATTTTTCTGTGGCTCTCACCCCAAAATACAAGGTCCAGTGTGGGATACTTGGAAAGTAATGGGCACACAGTGAACAATCCAGACTCGATAGAATTGATCAATTTGTGAGCCAAGGATGTTTTGTAGGCAGCAGGCTTCAAGGATGCTTTGCTTGTGGACACATATTTAGCTAACGGTAGTAAGAGCATTCCAGATGCCTTTAGAAGGCCTTGAACAGAATAAACAAGAAGACAAAAAAAGAAAGATGCCAATTAGAAGAACACAGGTGCGCATTCCACGATAAAGGGAACTTGGCAAAGAACCTCAATTCCACAGCTTATCTTGACCAATTAGACTGAGACAAGTTTCGCACGTTTTAGTTAATACAACCAATTATGCCTTATGTTTATGCGCATGTACAGTGTTGTTATAACCAATCATTAGGTGTAACTAGGCGCGTGGACAGCTCATGCTAACCAATCTCTAATTTGCTTATGCATGAACAGTAACTAGAATGAATATATAAACCGAGCTATCTTGGCAATAAAGTGGCATCTGCTTGATCATATTGATTGTGTGCAGTGTCCGTGACTTCCGCGTCAACAAGTGGCACCCGAACAGGGACCCTCGGATCGGTGTTGAATTCTACGACAGGAACCGACGGAGAGAGGGTGCGGAAGCCGGCCGTAGGCGAGTGCTGCCCCGGCACTCGGGAAAAAAAAAACGGTACCGGTACCGTCGTGGGAATCTCGTCCTGATCAGGCGAGCGGCCGGGGAGGAGATGGGGTCCACTATGTCCAAGGAAGAGGCAGCAGTGGTTAAGCTCCTCCAACATATGCTCTCTACGAGAGGATTAATTTATGACTCGTCTACCCTGAAAGCCCTGCTACTATGGGTGAGAGAAAAAAGCTTACTCCCTACTTTCGGAGATGCTTTTGCCATTCCTACTTGGGAAAAGATAGGGCAAGAATTATGGCATAACGTAAGTTCGGGTTCAAAAGAGGCGAGCAGATATTCCACCATGTGGAAGTTAATTATAGAAACTTTAAAAGATATGAAAGCTGAACATTCGGCAGTAGCTTCTGTTTTTGCCGCACTGCAGCCCGAAGGGCCACAAGGGATGCCATCCCCGGCGAGCTTCACCTTTGCGCCACCACAAATTCCAGCCGTTGTTCCAGCCCGTGTATCCGGCGCAGGGGCTAGTGCAGTCAGGAAATCTGCGGTAGCAGATCCAGAGCCCAGAGATCAGCCCTTGGAAAAAGCTGACAGCCTGACAGAATTTCCACCACTACCAGCAGAAGAGACGGAAAACAACTTAGTCTCTAATTCTCGTCCTTCATCACCTAAACCAGTTGCCTCATCCCTGTATCCACCACTGCCACCATCCACTCCCCCATCCCCGCTCGAGGGAAAGGAGGAACGGGCAATAGGTTCGGGGGATCCACAACTAAAGGAACTGTTACAAAGGCTAGAGACTCTTGAAGCCCGCCTGGAGCCGTCGGTGAAGTCCGAGCCGTCGTCTTCAACTTTTCCTGCACCTCCACCACCCTTCAACGCAGGATTTTCATCGTTCCCGCAACCACCTCCAATGAATCCTTGTGTTTCCCAGGACATATCGGGTGAGATTGGTGCCATGGCTCCTTTGCCACAGCCACCTCCGGCGACCTTATTAACAGGGAGTGGGGTGGGAGATCCGGCAAAAAGATGGAAGGGGGTAATCAGAGATGCTTTGATTGAAGGTGAAATTATTCCATCTGCGTTTCCAGTTGTGGCAGGGGCACATGGGGGTCCTGTTTGGGAAGCGTTAGACTGGAAAATTTTAAAAGAAGCTAAGGCAGCAATCACTCAATATGGGTTAAAATCACCATACAGTCAATCTGTTATTCAACATGTATTTTCTACACATTTATTGACACCATACGATGTTAAAATGATTGTGCAAATGTTACTGCTTCCATCTCAGCAGATTCAATTTTATCAAAACTGGCAAGCGACCTGTGAAAATGCAGCTGCTATCCCACGACAGAACGGGGATCCTTTGTTTGGAGTGCAACCTCAAATGTTATTGGGGGCAGGTCCTTATGCCAGATCAGGATGGCAGGCACAATTTGCCATAGAAGTTTTACAACTCAGTCAAGATTTAGCTTTTAAAGCATTGAACAGAAACCTTTTAATTAGTGTGGGTACAGCTTTTGAGCTTAGTACCTGGGAAGCTATCGGAACCTCCCTATGGGATGAAATTAGTGACGGGTCTAAAGAAGTTAAAGGTCTTACAACTTTATGGAAATTAATGAAAGCAGATCGTAAAACATCTGCGTCTGGTTTTGCTGCTCTCTCTCCCACCACAAGCGAAGGGAAAACGCGGAGAGAAAAACATAATGCAGCGAGAGAGACTTTTGGAGCTTGTCTGCCTGCTCCTGTGCCCTTGACTTCTGCTCCACTCACTGGGACTGCCGATATTAATCAGCCATCTGACGGTTCCCAAGCCTCCCTAACCGTATGCTTAAAGGAAACCCTACAGAATCAGGAGGCTGCTGTGAAGCGAGAAAAAACGCCAACCGCATCCTTTGATGCAACCCCCCCCCCCCCCCGCTTTCCTCCTCCTTGCTGCATTTGGCCTGTTATGGGTGACACACATAAGTGAAGAATGGATGATCCAACAACCAAAACAGAATGTATGGGTAACTTTGACAAACATAATGCATCAAGAAACTATATATCTTTCTGTCGCTACCCCTGAAAACCCTTTTTCTACCTCTTTGGTGGGGTTACTTCTAGACACCTGGCCAGATCCAATGCCTGAATTTTCCCTTTGTACTAACCCACAATCCTGTGTCGATAATTGGGACGGTGTGTATGCACACCTGCCTCAAGTAATGCAAGAACCTCAAGAGTTAGAGTTGTTAGGATCAGTCATCATGAATGCTTGTGTGATGTTTAATTACACCTATAACACCACTCGAAAGGGTCAGAATGTAAATGCTATTTTGCCTGTATATAGAAATGCTACAGCTTGGTGTAACTATATCTATTCCAGAATATCACGCCTTTTTTTTTTCTATTCCAGCTGCTTTACCTGCAGGGATGTTTTTAATTTGTGGGGATAGAGCGTGAGGGAGAATTTCATCGAAACTTAACGGGAGGCCATGTAGCCTCGGACGACTTACGTTACTGACACCCGATATCAATATGATTCCCAGTAAAAGACTCACGATAACTAACACAGGGTTAAGTGGATGACTAACAAGTTTAAGAATTACGAGATGGTTGAAAGATTTGCTTATACATGGCTTAGTTATTTTAATTGTAATATTAGCAGTTGTAATGATTGTACCACGTATCATAAAAATAGTTGAACATATGAGTGCAAAAGCATTTCATGTAACTTGGCTTGCACAAAAAAAAAAAAAAAAAAAGGGAGGGAATTGTGGGAGATTTCATGGAAAATGGGAGACATTTCTTTGAGCCTGATTATTTAGAGTTAGCATAAGTAGGCCGCAGTTAGCATGAGTGGGCCGGAGTACGTGACAGCTGCAGTATGAAAGGACTTTGAACCACCAGAAAAACAACGGACATGAGGAACTTGGACAGTGGAGCAATTAATAAACAAGATAACAGAACTGCAGAGGCAAGAAGGAGCTGCAAGAGCTTTAACGCAATTAAGAAAGCTGTCATTTCGGCTTAGAGCATTTAGCTGCAGGATGGGGACTTAGGAGTTGGTTTGTATCTTTGTTAAAAATCGGGGTTTCTTTTATTCTTATGTATTTTATTAGGTATAATGTTGCTTTTACTGTGTTTAATTAATTGTGCTCATAGATCTTGTAGGTTACCTTGGCCAACATAACAGGTCAAGATTCTCTGTGCATTGCAACCGCATCACAAAACCCATGAACCAGTAGACAGGATGGCTATGACTCGTGCAGCGCGCCTGGCCAGCGAGCGCATGCGTCATAGGCTCCCCATATTGCAACCGAGGCGGATTTTGGCACCCGCTGGCCACGTGTGCTTAAATCCGATCCTCTGCAAATGTATAAATACCGGGATTTTCCGAAGAGCATCAGGCTGGCGTACGGCAAGGCCATCGTTGCCTCCATGGGGACGCCCATGTAAAGCTGGCACCTACCGATTGCTGGGCTGAGTTTGCGGTGCAAGACGGCATGCAATGTTGCAGAATTGAGCTGCTATTGATTTTCTACTGCTAGCACATGGTCATGGTTGTGAAGATTTAGATGGAATGTGTTGTATGAATTTATCTGATCACTCTGAATTGGTCCATAAAAGCTATACAAATGATGAAGGACCAAGTTCAAAAACTGCAGGTTAGTGATGGTTTGGGATGGTTAGACAGGCTGTTTACCCATTGGGGAATTATGGGATGGATAAGAGATCTGTTAAAAATGTTGGGAATTGCTTTGTTAGTATTGGTAGTCTTGTTATTAATTATCCCTTGTATACTCAGTTGTTTAGGAAGGATGGTACAGAATGCAATGGCTAAAGTCTGGATTGTTCAAAAACAAAAAGAGGGATTTGTGGGATACTTGGAAAGTAATGGGCACACAGTGAACAATCCAGACTCGATAGAATTGATCAATTTGTGAGCCAAGGATGTTTTGTAGGCAGCAGGCTTCAAGGATGCTTTGCTTGTGGACACATATTTAGCTAACGGTAGTAAGAGCATTCCAGATGCCTTTAGAAGGCCTTGAACAGAATAAACAAGAAGACAAAAAAAGAAAGATGCCAATTAGAAGAACACAGGTGCGCATTCCACGATAAAGGGAACTTGGCAAAGAACCTCAATTCCACAGCTTATCTTGACCAATTAGACTGAGACAAGTTTCGCACGTTTTAGTTAATACAACCAATTATGCCTTATGTTTATGCGCATGTACAGTGTTGTTATAACCAATCATTAGGTGTAACTAGGCGCATGGACAGCTCATGCTAACCAATCTCTAATTTGCTTATGCGTGAACAGTAACTAGAATGAATATATAAACCGAGCTATCTTGGCAATAAAGTGGCATCTGCTTGATCATATTGATTGTGTGCAGTGTCCGTGACTTCCGCGTCAACAGTCCAGCACTTGTACAAATGTTTTCTTTAGTCAAAAAGTTGTTCCTAAATATACATTAATAAATGAGGGAAAGTTTTGAAAACTTAACTAACACATATGCTGACTCAGAAAGTGGAGTCTGTGAGCTTCAGGAAAAAAGGCAGCAGGAAGCCTGTATACGGAGGGGTTAAAAGATGGAATTTTGGTCCGTGGATGAACACTGGGGGAGAAGTAGATAGCCGAGAAAAACGCAGTCAGCACAGAAAACGGATGGTTTGTTGCCCATTGCTTGGAATGCTGACCATGGAGATAAGACAGCTGAGCAATACTGGGGGAGGACGTGCAGTGGGCTGTTGCACAGCACAGCTGTGAGCATGGTTGGCACGTGACTGCTGGATTATGACAATATGCCGCATGTACAAAGCCCATGAACCAATAGACAGGGTGGCTATGGCTCATGCAGCGCGCCTGGCCAGCGAGTGCATGCGTCATAGGCTCCCCATATTGCAACTGAGGCGTGTTTTGGCACCCCCTGGCCACGTGTGCCAAAACCCGTTCCTCTGCAAATGTATAAATACCGGGATTTCCCAAAGAGCATCGGGCTGGTGTACGGCGAGGCCACCGTTGCCTCCGTGGGGACGTCCACATAAAGCTGGCACCTACCGATTGCTGGGCTGAGCTCGCGGCGCAAGACGGCACAAGAATGTACGGAAGGTCCATCTTCCTCACAGTCCTCGGGTCGGTATGTTAATTTGCTTTACAAGATACCCTTAGCATAACGCATGTCTGTAGTTAATAAATGCTTGCTTTTCCCTTATAGTCAGTGTGTGTGTGTTCGCCTTCTTGGGAATCCTCGAAACCACCCTAAAACAAAGCCTCAACAATCATTTCCTTTCTTGTTTCACATGTGTGGTTGGTTTGTGTGTTTTTGTTTTTATTGCGTTGCCTAGCTATTAGAGTTGGTGGTACTTCTGTGGTAACTGGTCCAGCCCGATACAAATGTGCTTCAAAAGAAAAACTGGGAGGTGTTCAGATATGCCCAATTCATAAATAAAAGTTAAATAGTTCATACAGCATTTTTCTTTTGAAACTGAGCTGCCTGCAAAGCATGGGTAATCATGGATGAAGACATTTCAAAGGGAAAGCCTTGTTACTTTACCTCAGGGCACAATAATTTCTGCTTTTAGAAGACTGACCTGGGTACAGTGCTCTAATTCCAAATGTTACCCTCTTAATTAAATCACTAACTGGAAGGTTGTCTGTCCTCCACCTTCCTCTTTTGCCTGTTGCTGTTTCAGGTATTCTTTTCAATTCTTTCAAGTGCTTATTTTTGTTGGAAAAAGTTATACTCAAATAGTAAAGGTATTAGGAGTAAAGCTATTTGTTCTGCAAAAAAAGGAATTATGTCTTTTTATATCTTTGTAGGCTATTTGACTAATCCTCTCTTTGGGGATGTCAGGCCATTTATGGCTCTTGGTTTAAAATGAGACATTTCTTTAAATGAAGAGAAGACAGCATGGACAAATGATATAGCAGAAACCTGTTGGTTTGTTTTCTTGGTTGTAGAATTGGCCTGCTGTCTAGTTTCCCACAGTCCCCAGCTTCTCTTTTTTTCCCAGTGTTTCCCTGAAAATGCATGGGTAAACTGTATTAGGATCTGGGGCATTTGATCATTCCATATACTTAATCCAACACGATACATAGATTCCTGTTGTACTTTTGAGCAGTCATTACTCTGAGTTGAAGCTACCATTTATTTTGCAATATTGAACAACCCAGTTGGATTCTTTATCAAGGAACTACATTGCAGATTAACCATACTGTTGTGTTAAAGGGTAAAGAAGTTTGGCAGAAAATAAACCCCCTTGCATTCCAGCTTGTCTTCAGATATCAGAGGGGCTGGGGGCAGCTAGGCTTAGATTCTGAGTGATGCCCAATTCAACGCTATAAGACCAGTCGCGTTCAATATATATTGAACTACCACGATTACGGATGCACAAATAGCACAATGTACTTTCAAGCTAGTCACATTCAGTGAACTATCACGGCCAGAATTAAGAAGTGTGGTCACGTTCAATGAACTATCACGGCTAGATTTAATGAACAGTACAGTTTATTAAAGCAACAGAAGTACAGATTCATTTGGATTGCCGGTGATAAATACACTGTCTGCAAAGCACATGCAAGTACCAAGAATATGAATAATACAGTCGACTACAAACACGTTAAATTATGGAAAAACTCTAGAGATTTCTAAGTTTCCCGGGGAAGCACTCAGTATAACCGAGGGTTCGAATCTTACCCAACAGGCGTCCCTATGGGGGGGGAAATAGAGGTTCAGCCCGTCGACTGATACCAGAAGTCAGCGATGTCCTCCCGACTTGTATATGATGGTGTCTTCCCTAGCATTCCTCCTCTCTTAAGCCCTTTTATACTATTTTCTTATTTTTGGGTGGAGCTTGAGTGACTCTAGTCATACATACTTTTATTTTGATTGGTATAAAATCTCCTCGCTTTGCTTTTAAAGGTATGTGCTAGAGAAAATTCAGAGCGCATGCTCCGTGGGGGGGGTGGTCGCACCTTGGAGGTGGGTAACTTTGGGGATGGAGGTGTGTTTTGGTATTATAATGAGATTATAATGAGCAAAGTTCACCCAGAGAACATGATTTAGCATGTCACTACTCCAGAACTGGGCACTTGTGATATAAATCAGAAGTAAGACAATAGCGTTGACAGAACCCCCGTTATTTCACCTCCTTGCTTCAGTGGATTCAATGCAGGGACCTTCCATTCTTGTTCCAGTAGTTCCAGTTCCCTATCCCTGTGGTGATATCACAGAGCCTGGCCGCGGTGTTTCCACTCTGCTCCACCATCCGTGTTGTTTCTCTTAGATTCAGCATACCAAGCTCCCCTGGTGTTGCTAACATCTAAGGTTGCAGGTTATGTTGCTTAGGGAATTATTATGGAATAGATTTCTTGTATATCCACCACATTCCACCCTGGAGGTTTACCTTCCCTTAAGAGGGGGACATATCAATAAGTCACTGCCAGCAATTATTCCACACCATACTATGAATGCTAACAACTATATTATGATAATGGGTAAAGACCTGGGAGCAGACTAGAGATTGAAAATGGATGAAACTAGGCATTAGGGAGGCCAAGGAATTTCCTCAAATTATATTTTTAAACACTAATAACACTGTAGCTGTGTAATAATAACCACTGTCCTGGTTTCAGCTGGGATAGAGTTAATTGTCTTCCTAGTAGCTGGCATAGCGCTATGTTTTTGAGTTAGTGTATTGGGTCTGGCTGAGATGGAGTTAATTCTCCCCATAGCAGCCCTCATAGCACTGTGCTCTGCATCAGTAGCTAGAAAGGTGTTGATAACACACCAGTGTTTTGGCTACTGCTGAGCAGTGCTGGCACAGCATCAAGGCTGTCTCTCCAACATTTTTGCCCCCCCCTCAATGGCAGGCTGAGGCAGGGAAAGATCTTGGGAGGGGACATAACCAGGACAGCTGACCCAAACTAACCAAACAGATATTCCATACCATATGACATCAGCTCAGATATAAAAGCTAAGTAAAGGGAGATGGAAGGGGGGCATTTTTGTCTTGCAGAGCAACCACTACGCGTACTGAAGCCCTGCTTCCCAGGAAGTGGCCAGACATCGCCTGCTGATGGGAAGTAGAGAATAACATCATTTGTTTTCCTTTGCTTTCGTGCACGCAACCTTTGCTTTCACTTTATTAAACTGTCCTTATATTGACCCACGAGCCTTCTGTTATATTTTCTCCCCCCTGTCCAGCTGAGGAGGGGGAGTGATAGAGTGGCTTTGGTGGGCACCTGGTGCCCAGCCAGGGTCAACCTACCACAGTTAGGTATGAGAAGAATGTTGATAACACTGGTGTTTTCAGTTGTTGCTAAGTAGTGTTTAGACTAAGTCAAGGATTCTTCAGCTTCTCATGCCCAGCCAGCAAGAAGGCTGGAGGGGCACAAGAAGTTGGCACAGGACAGAGCCAGGGCAGCTGACCCAAAGTGGCCAAAGGGGTATTCCATACCATGTGACATCACATCTAGTATATAAACTGGGGGAGTGGGGGGTATTGCCGCTTGGGGACTAACTGGGCGTCGATCAGCAGGTGGTGAGTAATTGCATTGTGCATCACTTGTATATTCCAATCCTTTTATCACTATTGTCATTTTATTAGTGTTAACATTATCATTATTAGTTTCTTCTTTTCTGTTCTATTAAACCGTTCTTATCTCAACCCACAAGTTTTACTTTTTTTTTCCGATTCTCTCCCCCATCCCACTGGGTGTGGGGGGAAGTGAGTGAGCGGCTGCATGGTGCTTAGTTGCTAGCTCGGATTAAACCACGACAATATCATTGCAAGTTGGGATGGGATTTGTAGTAGTAACAGTGACTGCTACAGGCTTTAAGAGGTATATTTCTGATATCAAAAGAGACTTTGATGTCCTGTACTCTTATCCATGTAAGTTTTGCACTATCATTAATGTTTGTTATGGGATACCCTGAAGAAAGAGCAAATATGCTTGTATGTCTAGAAAAATAAGGAAGACATTTTGTCTGGTGTTCTGAGTCTCTTGTGGGATCATACATGAAAAGCACATATAGACCTTTATGAAGCAAGGATCAAGGATTTTTATGTGAGAATTTTATGAATTGATGCAATTTCATTTTCAGGAGAAAAATAAAATATTTCGTTGAATTCTTTTTGTTTACATTAGAAGTCAGGACAGGGTAATAAATGAAACAAATTGTGTAGGAAATACGGTGTGCTTGGTAATATATTTGTAACTGCACAGAGGTTTTCAGCTACTGAACATCAGAATTCCTTATGTAGTGTGAAATTAAATAGCAAATGTCAGAGAATTTTTGTATTCTAGATACGTACCTGCAGTGATGGGAGATGGTTGGCTACAGATTCTAGGAGGATTCATGTTAAAAACCCCTAATTTTAGAAAAGTTATTCTTGATAAAGATGTGCTTCAGATGGTAAGAGAAATGTCATGCTTGGGGATTCTTTATCATTGCAGAGTTTTAAGAGCAAGTTAAAACGACATCTGCTACTCAGGTTTAGCTACAGTTCCATTGAATTTTCTAATATTTCTGTGTTAGAGCTGTGTTGGCAAAATAGAACAAATCAATGGATTTTAATTGGCCACTCATACCTTCAGGCTGGAAATTAGAGTACTCCTAATCTCTATCTGTCGTGGTTTAACCCCAGCCAGCAACTAAGCACCATGCAGCTGCTCACTCACTCCCCCCACCACCCAGTGGGATGGGGGAGGGAATTGGAAAAAAAACCCAGTAAAACTCATGGGTTGAGATAAGAACAGTTTAATAGAACAGAAAGGAAGAAACTAATAACGATAATGTTAACACTAATAAAATGACAATAGTGATAATAAAAGGATTGGAATATACAAAACAAGTGATGCACAATGCAGTTGCTCACCACCTGCTGACCAATGCCCAGTTAGTTCCCGAGCAGCGATCCCTCCAGCCCCACTCCCCCCAGTTTATATACTAGACATGACATCACATGGTATGGAATACCCGGTTGGCCACTTTGGGTCAGCTGCCCTGGCTGTGTCCCCTCCCAACTTCTTGTGCCCCTCCAGCCTTCTTGCTGGCTGAGCATCAGAAGCTGAAAAATCCTTGACTTAGTATAAACACTACTTGGCAACAACTGAAAACACCAGTGTGTTATCAACGTTCTTCTCATACTGAACCCAAAACATAGCACTATACCAGCTACTAGAAAGAAAATTAACTCTATCCCAGCCAAAACCAGGACACTATCAGATAAGGGAGGCTCTGGAACAGCCTTCCAATAGCATATTGGGGAAAAGCATGAAAATAATTAATTGTTACATGTTAAAAATAGCCATGAAAAGGGTTGTATGTTGTGGAGCCTGTATGTGACAGCAGGGGGACTAGACTGTGTCACCCAGAATGTCCCTTCTACTTTTAAGTTTCTTTCTGGTGAATGAATTCCTTTAACTACATTTTTTTTTGTCACTCTAGGAGTTTAAATCATATTTGGATGTCTTTCTGACAGATAACTCCAAATTATATTATGTGAGGTCTGTTATGTTTGTAACAACTAAGAAGTACCACCTCTCATTTCTGAGGACTAAAGTTTGGGAGTAACAGGGATCTAGTAGAATTGCTTTAGCAATGCAACTGGTATATTTGAAATAGTTCCTCTATTGTATCTGTAATATAATATATAAAATGTGTAAATGTAATGTTTAAGTATACTTTAAATTGTCTTTGATACCCATTTGGGTTCTCTTTCTATTTGCATTATTAATGTTGTCCTTTTAAAATAATTTATTCATTATTTACCTGTCTGAAAATAAATTGCTAGTGATCAGCTACATTTCTTAAAATGACTAAAACAAGGAGATTGATGCAACCACCAAGAAAATAGATTATTCACCTAATAATAGATTCAGGAAGATGGTTAAAAAAGACATTTAAACCTTTGAAAATAGGATTGATACCAGTGGAAAACTTTTGTACTAAGTTGTCTAACCTCATTTTAGTAAATAAGGCATTCTTTGAAAATGTGGTTTCAGTCAATACAAGTAGCAACTTTGGCTTAAATTGCATGAATAGTTTCAACTTGTAAAAAGGTGGTGGAAGGAGGAAGTAGTTCTGTGCTGGAGCAGTCTACCAATCTCAAATGAGAGTTTATGGTTTTGATGGCATCCTCATCTACCAGAAAGATCACCTAGGATGCAGAGACTTATATTTCAGTTTCCCCCCATTCCATAGTCCTGTAGAATGCCCTAAATGCTAGGCCATATGGTAATCTGATGTGGTTTTATTTCTGTCCTTTTCTCTGAGCTGTTACATTTTACATAGAATGCTCTCATATTAGTTGTTCTGTATCAAGGTGAATAGGGCAATCTGCAAACAGCAGATCCTATTGTCTCATGGGTGAGCTGTTTAATAAATTATAATGGCCCTAGCAGCAGCTTCTTATCTCAATAGGTTTTTCATCTTGGTGAGAAAAACAGATTCAAAATAATTTATGAATAATCCAAACTGATTTTTCATTTTTAAAATTTAAATTAAAATCTAAATAAAAAATCTAGTTACTTCATCAGTGTTATTTGCAAACTTCTTTTCCCTTTTCCATGTCAGATTATATTATAATCTTTAATACACAGGACTATCTCATTTGGATCAAAAAACTAGCACACAATCAAGTACAATTGCTTTCTACAATTGAATATAACTTTGATGATAGCTTTCAATTTAACTATGCTATGTAATTAAAATATTTTCAACCAGATCTGTTATGAAATATCTCTATAAAATATTCTGAATATAATAATCTATTAAATATAATATAAAGTATACAATGTGCTTAATATCTGTGCATCACAGATCAAATAATTTTATCATTTCTGCTCAAGAATTTCTGTCTTGTTACTGTATGTCCAGACAAAATACATCTTTCTCTGAATTTTCTGCTTTCTAATGTTTTCTAATAAACTAAGTAATTGAAAGAAATACAGTAGGCTTTTTTGCTAACACGCTAAACAGATACAACCAACTTGGATATCTTTCACTGACAGCCTAATTTTCTCATACATTATTCATGGCTTATTTGGGTGAAATTTTATATTTTATTCTTTGGGGTTTTTCTCAATCAAGATGTAATTTCTTTAGCACATTTCAGAATTCTTTTTTAGTGATTTTTCTCTCACATACCCTAGTTCTGCGTTAAACTGTGACTATAAATATCAGAAAGTTTCTATTGAATTACATTCTCATTGGTGAGAAGAAGCAGGCTTTTAGTACCCAGTAGGGCTTTTTAGCTCTATATGTGATTAATAGGTCAGTTCTGAGTTCTCTTAGTACTATTTCTGTGCCTCATAATCCAGCTCTGCTGTAGCTAATTTCATTGAGACATCAGCAGCTATTATTCTCACTAATGTTACTGGTATCACTCTTAAGTATCCATGTGACTGCTCTTCTCTTTCTCTTGTCCTAATGATATCTTTAACTTTGCAACACATCAGACACCTGTTTCAATGTTATTAGACTTCATTTCTACTATGTCATGATTTAGCCCCTTGACCTTGACATTCACATCTTATTAAAAAGAGAATTGTGCAGATTTTCTGAACTAACTTCTTGATAAACAAGGGCCTGTATTCTCATCACAGTCAGGCAAAAACAAGCAAACAAAAAATCCAGCCAAAGTAATTTAACATGATTGATCACATTAACTACAGAATGATTTCATGGATCTGCAAACAAGATAAATGGGTACATTGCTACAAGGAATATAAGGATAATTAAAACCTTACATTGCAAATTGTCTTTTGCTTTCTAGTAGACATGAATCTGTTTTGACTGAATATTAAATAGGGTTCTAATTTGAAGGGGTTGAAAGATAATGGATATACTGGAAACCCCAAAATTCAAGATAGTTTTAGGGGAAAGCTTGATTAAGTTATGAAAGGAATTAGATAGGATGATGATGCTCCAGAAGTTCTTTAAAATCCTGCTAGATTCTAACAAGTAGCACATGTGGGTAATTGGAAAATTGTGCCAGTGTTAAAAAATCACTCTGCAGAAGCACCATAAAAATAGTTGCTGTCTCTGATACCTTTTGAGATAATTTCTCTCAACAAAAGTCTATATGACAAATTGCTATAATTGTAGGAGCAAAACAGACTGCATATGTGATTTTTTTTTCTTCTATCAAAAGTATTTTTTGACAATTTAAATAGCTCTTCCATTTCTAATGGCATCAATGAAAACCAATGTCAGAGTTCTCAAATGGCCTACTTAAGTGTCTTTGAAAATTGTGAAGTAATCAGTTCAGTGATTTTTTTTAAGTCTTGATTCTGCAGTTGGGATTTCTTCTACTTCACACTGAGATTTTTTGAATGAGTTTTGTTTTGTAATTATAAAATGATTAAACATCGTCTAGTGTTAGTGTTTCACTTTGCCTTCCCCCTTCTTTTTCTCTAACGATTGCTTACAGGGTTCAAGTCAGTGTTGAGGTCTTTGGCATTTAAGTCTTTCTCTTTAAGCTGATATAAATGTGTGTTGCCACTGAAAGGGCCATTCATTTCTTATCCCCAGCCTTGGCTATATATGGTCATGCCTTTCCAAACGCTGGCACTGTTGAACACAGAGCAATGTACTGAGATCAGGGAAAGTTAGAAAGAATGACTGGTTTTCCTATGTTTGCCTACAGTCTATGCTTTACGTTCATTAATGTTGATTTAAGAAAACATATTGTTTTGGAATTATTAGCCTCTTTTCTGGATGTGTCAGGCAGGGTTCTCTCACTTTTTCCTTTCACTGCAACTTCTTTCTTATCTGAAACCTGATATAATGAAATCAACATGTTTGAATGAAAAATTTTGGTTAAAAAGTGGGAATTTAAAACAATCCAGACCCTCCTACCTTCTCCTACCCCACAAAATGCAACCCAACCCTTATTTTTTATTTTTTTTTAATAAACTACAATAAATCATCACTTGCTGGCACAAGAAATTGATTTTTGGAACCAGTGAAATAATAAATTTCTAATTTTAGAAAATATGGACAGAAGTCAAGAGAGGTGAGCTTGCTAAATATTTGTGAAAGTAAAGCCATTTATTAATGTGTATGTGCCCAACTCCAGATTGCAAATTTGAAAATTGTGTCTGGATAGCTTTTTATTTAATGTAATATTCCAGAATTATTATATTTTAGCTATCCTAAAAAATTAATAAGCAGATTTTTTGCAGGCTTTTCAATGTCAAAACAAATTCCTGAGGATAAACATTTTGCCTTTTAGGAATAAGAAACAAAAGATGCTGTGTTAAACAGCTTATTTTATTGTGTTTAACAGTACACTGAGTACTGTTAGTGTTTCTGCCTGGAAGTGACCCCCCCCTCCTGTATGGGAAGACTAGCATAGTGACACTGAGCTGCTGTGTTCTCAGGGATTCTCTAAAGTCTTTAGCTGCTATGTTGTGGCAAGGAAAAACCCCAAAACGCCCCATGGCCCAGCATTCAATTCAGTCAACTGTGTGTGGTGGAAGACCTGAGGCTCGCACTCATCAGAGCCACAGTGTGCTTATTACTGGTGATAATGTCCTCTGTAAAAGGATGGTTATTGTTGGAGATCAAATCCTTGTCTGTTTAGTAATACTCTGAATAATTTTTAAAGTATGTTTTTACAAGATATTAAATATCCTAAAATTACATGTTGTTAATACTCATTAAAAGCGTAGGGCTGATCTCAGTAGCAAATTCTCTGATGCCATTCTGAAACTACTGGATTAATTGTTCCCCTGTGAATCAGTGTTTCATCGGGGTTCTCAAGGTACATCGTTTTCTTGTATTCTTTTTGGAGCCAATTATTAATCTTATAGATTAAATGTTAATAATTCTATTATAAGAGGTGCTCTTTGTTGAGCCTGCCCTGTGCATGAGTCACAAAAAATAATTATTTTTTTTTTAATGATAAATTAGACACTGGCCTCTATTTTCATACACTAATTATTCTTGACAAAGCTATATATCCAGTGTCACTCTGTGGCCTTTGAGAATGCTTTGAGAAGATCGATTTTACAAATCTGAGAGTTTTATGCCAATCCAAATATTTGAATTTTCACTAAGTCTCATCTAAGAAGATTACTTAAAAAGTTGTCATTTTGCATTTGACCCAGACTTCTTTTTAAATGCAGATTTTTTTAAAGATGGGAGACAGTACATAAGAGTCCTCAGAATCCTCCAGGGTTATTTATTCATTTAGGACACATTTCAGGTTATAAAGATAAGTGGCTCATGGATCAGAATATGGGGGGGGTAATCAAATGTAAATCTATAGGTTATGAAGCTTGATGATTATAATTATAATTGGTTAATTGTGCATATAGCTAGCATTTTAAGATACCAAGACCTTTTGCTTAATATTGATGCACCATCTATTACTCTCTATTAGAAACAAGAAACAGTAAAAAAAACCAAAAAACAATTGCATGCAGATAAACTCACATTGGAGTACCTCACTCTTCTACAGAACTCATAGGAAGCTGGAATTGTTCTGGGAGTGTAGGGAGGAAGATTTTTTTTTTTTCTTGAGAAAATGATATAAATCCTTTTCTCAAGAAATAGATGGCAGGAAGGCTCCTGCATCCAGCTCAACCAGAAAAGGTAATATATGATATTGCTAAAACTAGGAAAGAAGGGAAATAGCTATTTCTAAAATTTTTCATAAATTGCATTTGTCAGCTTTGGTCAGACATAGGTTTCTTGCAATTTTCAGAAAAGCAGAAAAACTTATTGTCATGTCCCAATTTCTCAGGATGACGACTCAGGTTTGCTGATTCCCAGGTCAGGACTAAGGTGAAATGACACCAGGGATCCTTTAAGTCACAAAACTCAACTTTTATTTGCTCACAACAAGAATTGGCATGCTCACAACAAAAATTGGTATGCTCACAACAAAAATTGGCATGAAACTATGTCAGCAAACTGTGTAACACGTGCTAACCATACATCACCAAACATATACTACAGGCCTTGCTTACTTGGGGATCAGTTCAGGGAAGACAATAAGGAGATCCATCCCATTGAGTCACAAGGTTCAGAGTGGACCCTCTTGCTTTCTAGACTCCCTCTCAGTGAGGAGCCTAGGAGCGGCTGGATCCATTCCTAGTCCCAGACTTGGTCAACGGTTTATGTAAAGTAAGGGATAAGGTGTAGGGATTACAGAAAAGAGGGGAGAGGGGAGGGGAGAGATTTCACCAGTCCTGGGTCCAGCATTGGTTCAGTCAGCCAAGGGGTACAGTTCCCATGGGCTTGCACATGTGGGGCTTCAGTTCATGCCCTTTTATCATCCTTGCCCCTCCTTTGGGCAGGCACTCGAACTCATTAGGCTAATTAGGTGTCATGAGCAGTTTGTGAGCCTTTGGGAAATGGGTCTGTGGGCTTGGGGGTCGTTTGGGGAGTAACTTCCCCTTCCCTGCAGACATGACCATTGTTTGATCTTTCGCCATGCATGGTGAGCTGTCCTGCTCAGCACATCAGAACACGGAGCTGTGTACCCTCCCGCATGCCCTCCCCATCCTGTTGCTGATCTGTGTTGATGGGCTTCTTTTCACCTGTGGTTCCTTGCTAGGCAGGGTTCCTTGTTATGCAGAGTTTGCATTAGGCAGAACTTGCCCCTCCACAATGTTTGAGACATTAACTCCTTCAGTCTCTCACACTTATATATAAAAAAAAAAAGTGCTATCCTGCTTCTGCCATTGTGAGGGCTTCATACCTATCATTTTGTATAGGTATGTAATGGAAACTGGGTCTGCTCAACCAAATTTTGATAACTACAGTTAAGAGATGAGACTCATGTTTTTTCAAGCTAGTTCTTTCCACTCTGGAGTACCTTCCTGCACCATGATTTTCTTCAACAGATACAAGCTAAGATTATTAGTATTAAAAATGCATTAATGTAAAATTTCAGAGGGAGTGAGATGGCCTATAAATCTCAAAGGTAGCAACATATTCCCAATATGCTAGAGGGCACAGTTCCATCTACCATGGTTTTCTCTCACTGCTTGTTTATTGTACCACTACCTTGGAACATAAGATAAGATCTATACAAAGTGTGATTGTTGGATGGATTAAAAAAATAATGTGATGCAATATTTGAAAAAGAACTTTTCACTTTTCCATGCTCCATTAAGCATTCTGTTTGTTTATCAGTCATCGGAACACTAAAGCTGTGACTGTTTTTAAGTTTATTTTACATTTAGATGTATCTTTATTTTAATATTTGAAAAAAATACTAAAAAAGAGATCTGCCAGTATTTTCAAACAATATAATGTAAAAATGTAAACAACATATTTACAAGTATATTTTTGGAAAAACCTTTGCATTGTTGTAACAGGTAAAACTATAACAAAGCTTCCTTCTTCTCTCATATAGAACCTTTGGAGGAAATAGTGAAATATCTGTAATGTCAACCTAATATCTTAATTTTGGTGCTTTTTTATAGCAGAGAGTACTACCCCTATATGCAGTACGATGTTAGCAGATGAAAAGCACTGAGCCTTATATGGTGGCTTGCAGAAAGGAGTATGTATCAGAGGTTAATGAATAAACAGAGAATTTTCAAATACTGAAAGACACAGCTTTGTTCAATTTTGCCACCTTCTTGGCATCCTGCTTGATATGTTCGACACCAGTTCTCCTTGGTTATGATTCTGTTGCACAAGTTGCATTAGATCTAGATTTGTGAAGGACCACAAAAGGTTGTAGGCCACCAAAGTGTCATCTGTGACAGTTCATGTGGGAAGATTATAGATAAATCTGAAGTTTGAATATCCCACAGATCTCCCCTGAGGACACAGTTATTTTCTGTGACTGTCTGTCAGCAAGGGAGCTAGGAAGATACAAGACAGCTTCTAACCTAAATGGAAAAAGTGTATTTTAGTCATTTAAACTACAGGAACTTAACTTTTTTTTCAGTCTTGAAAATGATAGAATGTATACCTTCCTCTATTTATAGGAATTAGAAGTTGCTTTTCGGGGGAAAAAAAAAGTATAACAATCAACATCCATTCCCTCAGTACCTGGAAAACAGTTTTCTCTTGTCTTAAGAAATCTGGAATTTGGATCTGCAGTTCTAAGGTTCTTACTGTTATTTTGTTTAATAACAATCCAGTTGAATGATGGTGTCTTGGTTTAACCCCAGCTGGCAACTAAGCACCACACTCACTCCCCCCCCCTCCGCCCAGTGGGATGGGGGAGAGAACTGGTTAAAAAAAAGTAAAACTTGTGGGTTGAGATAAAGGCAGTATAATAGGACAGAAAAGGAAGGGAAAATACTACTACTACTAATAATAATAATAACAGAACATACAAAACAAGTGATGCACAATGCAATTGTTCACCACCTGCTAGCCAATCCCCGAGCCATAGTGCCCCCTGGCCAACTCCCCCCAGTTTATATACTGGGCATGGCATAATATGGTATGGAATACCCGTTTGGCTTGTTTGGGTCAGCTGTCCTTGCTGTGTCCACTCCCAGTTTCTTGTGCACTCCCAGCCTCCTCTGGCAGGGCAGTATGAAAAGCTGAATGGTCCTTGACTTAGTATAAACATTGCTTAGCAACAACTAAAACATCAGTGTGTTATCAACATTATTCTCATCCTAAATCCAAAACACAGCACTATACCAGCTACTGAGAAGAAAATTAACTTTATTCCAGCCGAAACCAGGACAATATCCACCCCTTATTCTATACCATCTATGTCATGCCCAGGTCCCACACTTTCCAATACATTTTCAATTAGTTACCACAACTTTTCCTGTCTATTCATACATATACACACAGATATCACTTCCTTAGTCTATGGGCCATTAAAACGTCCATTGAGTTAATTTAGTCCATGACTAGGGCTCCATCTGTCATAACAGTCTTTCTGGGCAGGAGGAATGGTATGAAGTCTGCTTAGTTGGCAGAGAAGAATCGGGCTTCAGTGTGGTATGGTGGGCAGGTGACATTGGGCGCAGCAGGAGGATGGTTGGATTGTTGAATGCTGGAGTCAGTTCTGGTTCCATCACTACTGCGCTTCGCTCTGTTTTATCAAAGTTCATTCTCCATTAATCTGGGAGATTCATTCTCCATTAATCTTGGAGATTCTTACTGTAATACCATTGATATAGCATATAACAGTTATAGTAATGATAACATACAGTGGCAGGGTTATATAGCAACTAATATCATACAATTTAATTCATTGGCTATTCTCACCTAAAATCAAATCCCCTTGAGGATTCCCCATCCTTTCACATCACCCACCAAGTGCACCCAGGTCCTTGAGCAAAAGCAATCCCATGAATGGGTTTGCCTTTGCTGGAGGCAGGAGTAACCCAGACTGTCTTCCCTAACATATTTGTTATGTGCACTACAGGGACTTTATCCCCTTCTACAGTATGTAAAAATTCTGATTGGGTAGGGCCACCCCGATTGGCAGATCCTCTGGTGTTGACTAACCAGGTGGCTTTTGCTAAATGTGTATCCCAATGTTTGAAGGTTCCACCCCCCATTGCTCTCAGTGTAATCTTTAACAGTCCATTGTACCATTCGATTTTCCCGGAGGCTGGTGCATGACAGGGGATATGATACACCCACTCAATGCCATGCTCTTTGGCCCAGGTGTCTATGAGGTTGTTTTGGAAATGAGTCCTGTTGTCTGACTCAATTATCTCTGGGTGTGGTGTCACCACAAGACTTGCTTTTCAAGGCCCAGGATAGTGTTCCGGGCGGTGGCATGGGGCACAGGATATGTTTCCAGCCCTATGGTGCTTGCCTTGGCAGGTTTGTGGGAGTGTGATATAGTCAATCTGCCAGGCCTCCCCATATTTATATTTCAGCCGTTGTCCTCCATACCACAGGGGCTTTAACCACTTGGCTTGCTTAATTGCAGCACATGTTTCACATTCATGGATAATCTGTGCGATAGTGTCCATGGTCAAGTCCACCCCTCAATTACGAGCCCATCTATATCTTGCATCTCTTCCTTGAGGGTGTCGTGGTTTAAGCCCAGCCGGTAACAAAGCACCACAAAGCCGCTCGCTCACTCCTCCCCCCCAGCCCCGGTTGGGATGAGGAGAAAATATAAAGAAAAGCTTGTGGGTTGAGACAAGGACAGGGAGGAATCACTCACCACTTACGGTCACAGGCAAAAGACAGACTCAACTTGGGGAAAAAACAAAATCAATTTAATTTACTACAAATCAAATCAAAACAAGGATATTAGGAAGTAAAACCAAACCTTAGAACACCTTCCCCCCACCCCTCCCTCCTTCCTGGCTCAACTCCACTCCTGGTTTTCTCTACCTCCTCCCCCCAGCGGTGCAGGGGGACGGGGAATGGGGGTTGGGGTCAGTTCATCACACATTGTCTCTGCGGCTCCTTCCACCTCAGGGGGAGGACTCCTCACTCTTCCCCTGCTCCAGCATGGGGTCCCTCCCACGGGAGACAGTCCTTCACAAACTTCTCCAGCATGGGGTCCTTCCCACGGGCTGCAGTCCATCAGGAACTTCTCGGGCATGGGTACTTCCGCAGGCCGATCTTCAGGCACAGACTGCTCCAGTGCGGGCTTTCCCATGGAATCATGGCCATCTTTGGGGGCATCCACCTGCTCCGGCGTGGGGTCCTCCACGGGCTGCAAGTGGGCATCTGCTCCACCGTTCACCTCCATGGGCTGCAGCGGGACAGCCTGCTGTCTCACCACAGACTGCAGGGCCATCACTTCCTCTGGCGTACCTCCTCCCCCTTCTCTTTCACTGATCTTGGTATGTGCATAGGTGTTTCTCTTACATTCCAATCTCCTCCCCTGCTGCAGCTTCCCCTTCTTAAATATGTTATCCCAGAGTCACTACCACCGTTGCTGATTGGGTCAGCCTTGGCCGGAGGCAGGTCCGACTTGAAGCCGGGGAAGCTTCTAGCAGCTTCTCACAGGAGCCACCCCTGCAGGCCCCTCCCCTGCTACCAAAACCCCACCACACATATCCAAAAGAGATGGCCTGAGGATTCTTGGGCCCACTGAGCCATAAATAGTTCACACTTATGTTGCCAGTCCAGGTCCACCTGAGCCATTTCAATCTTAGCAGCCTGATCTACCTGCTGGTTGTTTTGATGTTCTTCAGTGGCCCGACTCTTGGGTACATGAGCATCTACGTGACGTACTTTTACAACCAGATTCTCTAACCGGGACACAATATCTTGCCACAGTGCGGCTGCCCAGATGGGTTTACCTCTGCGATACCAGTTGCTCTGCTTCCATTGCTGTAGCCACCCCCACAGGGCATTTGCCACCATCCATGAGTCAGTATAGAGATAGAGCACTGGACACTTCTCCCTTTCAGCAATGTCTAACGCTAGCTGGATGGCTTTCACCTCTGCAAACTGACTCGATTCACCTTCTCCTTCAGCAGTTTCTGTGACTAGTCGTGTAGGACTCCATACAGCAGCCTTCCACCTCTGATGTTTTCCCACAATGCGACAGGACCCATCAGTGAACAGGGCATATTGCCTCTCATTTTCTGGCAGTTTATTATACAGCAGGGCCTCTTCAGCCCGTGTCACCTCCTCCTCTGGCGACATTCCAAAATCTTTGCCTTCTGGCCAGTCCGTGATCACTTCCACAATTCCTGGGCGACTGGGGTTTCCTATGCGAGCTAGTTGTGTGATCAGTGCTGCCCACTTACTCCATGTGGCATCAGTCGCGTGATGTGTAGAGGAGACCCTCCCTTTGAACATCCAGCCCAGCACTGGCAGTCGGGGTGCTAAGAGGAGCTGTGTTTCAGTACCAACCACTTCTGAGGCAGCTCGAACTCCTTCGTATGCTGCCAATATCTCTTTTTCAGTTGGAGTATAGCGAGCCTCGGATCCTCTGTATCCCCAACTCCAAAACCCCAGGGGTCGGCCTCGGGTCTCCCCAGGTGCTTTCTGCCAGAGGCTCCAGGTAGGGCCATTCTCCCCAGCTGCAGTATAGAGCACATTTTTAACATCTTGTCCTGCCCGGACTGGCCCAAGGACTACTGCATGAACAATCTCCCGCTTAATTTGTTCAAAGGCTTGTCGTTGCTCAGGCCCCCATTTAAAATCATTCTTCTTCCGGGTCACTTGGTAGAGAGGACTTACAATTTGACTGTAATTTGGAATATGCATTCTCCAAAAGCCCACAACACCTAAGAAAGCCTGTGTTTCCTTTTTATTAGTCGGTGGGGACATAGCTGCTATTTTGTTGATCACATCCATAGGGATGTGACGACGCCCGTCTTGCCATTTTATTCCTAAAAACTGGATCTCCTGTGCAGGTCCCTTGACCTTAGTCTCTTTTATGGCAAAACCAGCCTTCAAAAGGATTTGGATTATTTTCTTCCCTTTCTCAAAAACTTCTTCTGCCGTGTTGACCCATACAATGATGTCATCAATGTACTGCAGGTGCTCTGGAGCTTCTCCTTTTTCCAGTGCAGCCTGGATCAGTCCATGGCAAATGGTGGGGCTGTGTTTCCACCCCTGGGGCAGTCGATTCCAGGTGTACTGGATGCCCCTCCAAGTGAAAGCAAACTGTGGCCTGCACTCCGCTGCCAAAGGAATGGAGAAAAATGCATTAGCAATGTCGACTGTGGCATACCACTTAGCTGCCTTTGATTCCAGTTCATATTGAAGCTCTAACATATCTGGCACAGCAGTGCTCAGCGGTGGCGTGACTTCATTCAGCCCACGATAATCTACTGTTAGTCTCCATTCCCCATTAGATTTCCGCACGGGCCATATGGGACTATTAAAGGGTGAGTGAGTCTTGCTGATCACTCCTTGGCTCTCCAATTGGCAAATCAGCTTATGGATGGGGATCAGGGAGTCTCGGTTGGTGCGATATTGCCGCCGGTGCACTGTCGTGGTAGCAATTGGCACCTGTTGTTCTTCAACCTTCAGCAACCCCACAACCGAAGGGTCTTGAGAGAGACCAGGCAGGGTAGACAGCTGGTCAATCTCCTCCGTCTCCAATACAGCTATACCAAAGGCCCAACGGTACCCTTTTGGGTACTTGAAATACCCCCTCCTGAGATAATCTATACCAAGGATGCACGGGGCCTCTGGGCCAGTTGCAATGGGGTGTTTCTGCCACTCATTCCCACTTAGACTCATTTCAGCTTCCAATACAGTTAGCTCTTGGGATCCCCCTGTCACACCAGAGATACAGATGGGTTCTGCCCCTTTATAACTTGATGGCATTAGGGTGCATTGTGCACCAGTGTCCACTAGAGCCTTATATTCCTGTGGGTCTGATGTGCCAGGCCATCGAATCCACACTGTCCAGTAGACTCGGTTGTCCCTCTCCTCCACCTGGCTGGAGGCAGGGCCCCTCTAATCCTGGTTAGAATATCCGTTACTCACTTTTCGCACACGTGAATCAGAAGTCCCTTCAAGAGGATCAGAAATGGGATCAGCCCATCTACTGCGTCTGGGGGACTGCTCACGCGAAACTGGAGCAGCAGCTTTCCAAGAAGAATCCTCTTTTCTGGTTGCTTTTCCTCGCAACTCCCATACCCGTGCATCCAGGACTGAGGTAGGTTCTCCATCCCACTTCCTCATGTCCTCTCCATGGTCACGCAGGTAAAACCACAGGTTAGCCCGTCATGTGTACTTTCTCTCTCCTCTCTCTTGGGCAGAGGAATGCTTACTCCTAATAGTGGCGATGCGGGCCTGTACAGGTGGGGAGAAGGACATATCCACTTTGAATTGCTGGAACTCTTGGGACAATTCCTCTACAGCCGAGACACAGGCCCGCAGGGAGGAAGAGAGACTTCCTTCGTATTGCCGGAGTTGGACAGCCAATTCATCCACCGTTTGTCCATTGCCTTCTTTCCAGGACATTACTGCCAATGAGTTGGCATAGGTTGGGGGTGCACTTCATAGAAACTTCTGCCACATCGGTTGTGTGCATTGGACTTCATCTGGATCTGTGGGTGACTGCGCATTTTCTGGATCATTATAAATCACCTCCAGCACGGCTAATTCCCTCAGGTACTGGATACCTCTCTCCATGGTGGTCCACTTGCCTTGGTGACATGTAACTTCATCCTTGAAGGGGTATCTTTCCTTTACACCTAACAGAAGTCGCCTCCAGAGGCTGAGGACTTGTGTTTTTCTCCCAATCGCCTTGTCGATGCCCCCTTCCCTAGACAGAGATCCCAACTGCTTGGCTTCCTTACCCTCTAATTCCACACTACTAGCCCCATTATCCCAGCATCGGAGCAGCCAGGTAACAATGTGCTCACCTGGGTGGCGGCTAAAATCTTTTCGCATGTCACGCAACTCACTCAGGGATAGAGATCGGGTAATTATTTCAGGTTCTGCCTCTTCCTCCTGTTCTCACGATGACCCTCGTTCATCTTCATCTCTCACTAAGCGAACTGATTTCTTTGTGTGTTTCTTTTTCTGTACAGGGGCGACTGATACTGGCACAGGTTGGTTCTCTGGTTTAGCTGCAGTATCTGTCACCGGGGTTGGGGTAGCCACGGTGCCTGTTGTCAGGGTTGGGGTAGCCACGGTGCCTGTTGCCCTGTTTTCCCTCTTTTCCCCCTTTTCCCCCTGAGGGTGCTGCCTAATATCAAGCAGTGTTTGGTAGATACTGGCCAGGGCCCAGCACAGTGCAGTGAGTTGTGCATCTCTGGAATAGCTACAGCTTTTTCCTTTCAAATATTCTACCACTTCATGAGGGTTCTGTAGTTGTTCGGGAGTGAACTTCCAAGCCACTGGAGGTGAGAAGTTCTCTAGATACCTGCCCATATCCTCCCACATGCCGTGCCACCCATGAATATCCAGCTTTGGGGCAGATCTCTGGGTGGTACTCTTAAAGACCCTTTTTGTAGCCCTAAACAAGACCTGAAACATATTCAGGAGGCATAGCACTAACAGCACACTGGCTTGCGCATCCCAAGGATATTAAAAATTCTCAAAAGCTGTTGTAATTAGTCGGAAGGAGAGAAGGGAGGCGAACGGACAGGGGGAAGTATCCCCCCTAACTTCCCCATGGATTGGGTGCGATTACCAATAAATTCTGATAGAAGGTGCCCGAAGTATGGAAATGATATCACTGCCTCATACAGATACCAGCTTAACCTCATGACCAGTGATGTAATCATTTCACAAGTCGACATTGCCCAGTACAGCAAAATGATAATCCCAATCACTCTCCCAGAGGTGAGAAACGTAACTACAGGCAATACATAGAGCATATAAGAACTTACAAAATGCCACCATGTAAACAAATGAACCAACATTGTGACTAACATCTATTTATCTAATATAAGAAATGCCTATGACAAATTTGTTTCAGCACGCTCTGGCCAGATCTGTTGTTATCTCAACCCTTCGTGCCCCACGTTGGGCGCCAAGAAGGACTGTCATGGTTTCAGCCCAGCTGGTAACAAAGGACCACGCAGCTGCTCGCTCACTCCTCCCGCTCCCCTCCGGTGGGATAGGGAGGAGAATCGGAGGAGAGAAAAGGAAAAAAAAAACAAAACCGGAACCTCGAGGGTTGAGATAAGGGCAGTTTACTGGGACAACACAAAAAAAGAGAAGTTACAACAACAACAACAGTACTAATAAAAGAATATACAAAAGGAGTGATGCACAGTGCAACTGCTCACCACCCGGAACCCGACGCTCCGCCACTTCCCCCACCGAAAGTCGAGAGAACTCCCCCCAGCCCGCTCCCCATTTATATACTGGGCATGATGTCACATGGTATGGAATAGCTCCTTGGCTAGTTCAGGTCAGCTGTCCCGGCTATGCCCCCCTACTTCCCAGGTTCCTGTAAAAATTAACTCTATCCCAGCTGAACCCAGGACACATGGCTAATTCCCTCAGATATTGGATACCTCTTTCCATGGTTGTCCACTTGCTTGATTGACATATAACATCTTCCTTGAAGGGGTACCTTTCCTTCATGCTTGACAGGAGTCGCCTCCAGAGGCTGAGGGCTTGTGTCCCTTTTCCAATTGCCTTGTCAATGCCACCTTCCCTGGCAAGCGATCCCAGCTGCTTGGCTTCCCTACCTTCTAATTCCAGGCTACTAGCCCCATTGTCCCAGCATTGGAGCAGCCAGGTGATAATGTGCTCACCAAGACGATGGCCGAAATCTTTTCGCATGTCTCGTAGCTCACTCAGGGATAGGGATCTGGTGATTACCTCTGGTTCTGCCTCTTCCTCCTGTTCCCGTGATGGCTGTGGTTCATCTTCGTCCTTCGCTAAGCAAACTGATTTTTCTGCATATTTCTTCTTCTGTATAGGGGCAACTGATACTGGTACGGTTTGGTTATCTGGTTCAGCTGCGGTGCCTGTCACCGGGGTTGGAGTGGCCGCAGTGCCTGTCGCCTTGGTGTTAGATCCAGAGACCTTCTCTTCCCCTTGTGGGTACTGAGTGGTATTGAACAGGGCTCGATAGGCATGGGCCAGGCCCCAGCACATTGCAGTGATTTCTGTCTCTCTGGAGCTGCCAGGGTGACAGCATACCTTTTCCAAATATTTTACTAGTTCTTCTGGATTCTGCACTTGTTCAGGGGTGAATTTCCAAAACATTGGAGGTGCCCACTGTCCTAGGTACTTGCCCATACTACCCCACACACCCTGCCACTCATAATTATCCAGCCTCAGAGCAGATCTCTGGGTGATCTTCTTCAATAGTTGTTTAACCTTAAACAAGAGCTGAACCACATTCAGGAACATGCTAGTTCTTAGCAATAGGACCATGCTGGTTTCAACATCCCAAGGGTATTCAAATTTTTCAAAATTCTCAAATGCTTTTGTAATTAGACTGGAGGAGAAGGGAAAGGGGAGAAAAGGTGTCTCACCCATAGATTGCCTCTCTGAGGAGGAAAGGTAAATGGTGTAATTATTAGTAGTTTCCCACAGATGGCTCCTGAAGTGTAGAGGTGACGACAGTGCTGAGTGCAAATACCGGATTAGTGCCACGACCAATAATTTTATCATACCATAAACCAGTATTACACAATACATCCAAGTGAAAACCTTAATCCACCTCCCATGGATGATAAGCAGCAGCACAGGGACTACATACAGCGAGGTGATACATAACAGAACTCTCAAAACAAACGCCACAACTCTAAGAGCTCATGAATTCACATTGTGACAAGCGACTATTAGACCAATATAATGAATGCTTGTAACAAATTCATTTTAACATGCTCTGGTCAGGTCTGTCATTATCTAAACCCTTTGTGCCCCACGTTGGGCACCAAAAAGGACTGTCGTGGTTTAGCCCCAGCCAGCAACTAAGCACCATGCAGCCGCTCACTCACTCCCCACCACCCAGTGGGATGGGGGAGAAAATCGGGAAAAAAAAAGTAAAACTCATGGGTTGAGATAAGAACGGTTTAAAAGAACAGAAAAGAAGAAACTAATAATGATAATGATAACACTAATAAAATGACTATAATAATAAAAGTATTGGAATATACAAAACAAGTGATGCACAATGCAATTGCTCACCACCTGCTGACTGACACCCAGTTAGTTCCTGAGTGGTGATCCCCCTGCCCCCACTCTCCCTAGTTTATATACTAGGCATGATGTCACATGGTATGGAATACCCCTTTGGCCACTTTGGGTCAGCTGCCCTGGCTGTGTCCTGTGCCAACTTCTTGTGCCCCTCCAGCCTTCTCGCTGGCTGGGCATGAGAAGCTGAAGAATCCTTGACTTAGTCTAAACACTACTTAGCAACAACTGAAAACATCAGTGTGTTATCAGCATTCTTTTCATACTGAACTCAAAACATAGCACTGTACCAGCTACTAGGAAGACAATTAACTCTATCCCAGCTGAAACCAGGAGAATCTGAAACACAGCACTATACTAGCTAATGAGAAGAAAATTAACTTTATTCCAGCTGAAACCAGGACAGTTGGACACTATTGTAGAGAAAAATCAGGAACTGTCCTAATTTAAATACATTTTTATATTTACATGAATGGCTCATTATTCAAAATACTTCTTACATGAAAAAGCTGGAAGTTCATTTCTTATTATTTCCTTATTTATTCCTTTTATTTCTGCATTTTCCCAACACATTTTATTTTAATAGTAAATGATTGTTTTGATATTGTGTTTCCTGTGAGAATATCAAAGTGCATTTTGATATGGTAATTAGTATCATTCCTTTCTGTTTACCAAATTTACAGAGGGATAAATGGAAACACCAAAAGCACTTTGTCCTGTAGTGTTTGTTTTTAAGAAATGTCTTATCTGTTCTTTACTATTACAGTCAAGTGTAAAGATTATAATCAAGATTAAGATTTTTGGTTTCATGGTAGGCATTGTTGAAATTCATAGTAAGAAGTAATCCTGTCCTGGATTTGGCTAGGATAGAGTTAATTTTTCACAAGAAGCTGGGAGGGGACACAGCCAGGATAGCTGACTGGAACTAGCCAAAGGGATATTCAATACCATATGACATCATGCTCAGTATATAACCTGGGGGAGCTGACAGGGTGGGGTGGGGAGGAGGGATCGCTGCTCAGCAACAGGCTGAGCATCGGGTTCTAGGTGGTGAGCAATTGCATTGTGCATCACTCACTTTATATAGAATCATAGAATATCTTGAGTTGGAAGGGACCCGTAAAGATCATGGAGTCCAACTCCCTGCTTCTCGCAGGACTACCTAAAAATAAGCCATATGACTAAGAGCATTGTCCAGATGCGTCTTGAACTCACTGACCACTTCTTTGGGGAGCCTGTTCCAGTGACCGACCACCCTTTCAGTGAAGAACCTTTTCCTAATGTCCAATCTGAACTTCCCCTGACGCAGCTTCATTCCATTTCCCCATGTCCTATCACTGGTCACCAGAGAGAGGAGATAGAATAGAATAGAATAGAATAGAATAGAATAGAATAGAATAGAATAGAATAGAATAATTAAGTTTGGAAAAGACCTCTAAGATCATCAAGTCCAACTGTCAACCCAACACCACCATGCCCACTAAACCATGTCCTGAAGTGCCTTGTCTACATGCTTTTTGAACACCTCCAGGGATGGTGACTCTACCACTTCCCTGGGCAGCCTGTTCTAATGCCTGACAACCCTTTCAGTAAAGACATTTTTTCTAATATCCAATCTAAACCTCCCCTGCCACAACTTGAGGCCATTTCCTCTTGTCTTGTCACTCATTACTTGATAGAAGGGACCACCACCCACCTCACTACAACCTCCTTTCAGGTAGTTGTAGAGAGCTATAGGGTCTCCCCTCAGCCTCCTTTTCTCCAGACTAGACAACTCCAGCTCCCTCAGCTGCTCCTCATAAGACTTGTGCTCCAGGCCCTTCACCAGCTTTGTTGCCCTTCTCTGGACACTCTCCAGCACCTCAATGTCTTTCCTATAGTGAGGGGCCCAAAACTGAACACAGTACTCAAGGTGCGGCCTCACCAGTGCCGAGTACAGGGGAACAATCACTCCCCTGCTCCTGCTGGCCACACTATTTCTGATACAGGCCAGGATGCCATTGGCCTTCTTGGCCACCTGGGCACACTGCTGGCTCATATTCAGCCGGCTGTCAACCAGCACCCCCAGGTCTTTTTCTGCCAGGCAGCTTTCCAGCCACTCTTCCCCAAGCCTGTAGCGCTGCATGGGGTTGCTGTGACCCAAGTGCAAGACCCAGCACTTGGCCTTGTTGAACCTCATACAATTGGCCTCGGCCCATCGATCCAGCCTGTCCAGATCCCTCTGTAGAGCCTTCCTACCCTCGAGCAGATCAACCCTCCCTCCCAACTTGGTCTTCTATTAGTATTATTGTTATTATGATTTCCTCTCTCCATGTGTTGTCCTATTAAACTGTCCTTATCTCAGCCCACGAGTTTTTACCTTTTTCTTCCAATTCTCATCCCCATCCCGCCAGGGGGAGGGACGAGTGAGTGAGCAACGTGTGATTCTTAGTTGCCCGCTGGGCCTAAACCATGACAAATCCCTACCTCAAAGAGTTTAATCTAAATGCAGGGGCAGGGTGGAAATTCAAAGACAAGAAGAAGTGCACGCAGAGGGCAAAATGGTGGTGTGGCCTGGAGCTTAACTTCTTTCTAATTTTTTAGATTATGCTAGCTGTCATCTTTTCCAGATAAAATTGTTTTAGTTCAAGCTTATTGTATATGCTCAAGCTGTATTTTATAAGTACTATAGGAGTGGATGTAATGGTTGAAACCAAGGGCACCTCTAGACTGATATTCCAGCTATAAGCAGATGTCCACAGGAGAAAATGCAATATGATACTTCCTAGAAGTACTCTCCCAGCCTCCAATTATTTTCAGCTCAAATATTTCCTAAGTATTTATCCAATCTCCTCTGGAAGCTATGTAAACTTTTTCATCTACAACATCCTTTGGCAGGGAATCCCCCAAGTAACAATAGCCTGTTGTATGGAGAACAACCTCCCTTTTCATTTGGAATACAGATCTTACCAGGTTACATTATGTCAAATCATATTTTTGTCTCAACTGATCGCTCACTGAAATTTAGATTTGTGAAACTTAGGGAGGGAATACTGGGTACTGTTGTTAGATATTATCAGTTTCTCACTGAAGAAGAGCTTACTTACGATCTTGTTTTTTAACAAAGTGATTATGTCATATGTAAACAAGAAATCATCTTTTAGGCTGATAATTGTCTGTCAGCCTGTAACCTTGATTTACCCTCTTTGGGATAAGATCATTGAGAAAGTCTGAGAAAAACAACTCAATTTCTGGATGTCTTACAATTTGTTGTCTTTTATTTATCTGTGTTCAGATATGGGTAGAATGATAGTACCTGACAGCAAAGATGAATATTAGTGTGGGGGTTTTTTTTGTATTACCATTTTAAATATTCTTGCAGTATAAATTTTATGTGCCCGGTTAATTTTTTTCTGTCTTGTCATTTACACTATAGGGAAAACATTTATGGATGGGCATATTTCCCTTCAGACACAGGTATGGGTGGTAATAGAGATATAAAACCAAAAACCTTTTACATCCACTTTTGAAGACAATGTCAGGACAAGCACTTGTCCATCCTTATTTTGTGTACCTCCATATAGTGGGATGTAATGTTATTAATCTGATTCAGAGTTAAAATATTTACATATCTCTTTGAAAGTGTTTAAATACTTTCCCGACCAGACCAACTTCTTGCCTTTTAAATCTCAGGTGTTCAAAGAGCATAATTATGGGGGATGTGGAAATAACCAGTTACATTCTCATGAGTTTGTTATGCACATGTAAATTGAATAGTTGTAAAGATGCTTTCTAATAGAATGACCATTTCCTCCCATTAAAGATTAAAGAATGTACTAAGGCATAATTTTGCATGCAGCTGTTTCAATAAATTTAGCACCATATAAAATTCACTTTTGTAGCAAAAAGCAAAACTGTTGTTTATGAGCTTATATGAAAACAAATGTAAACATGTTAAAAACAAGAATGTTCCAAGGATCCAAAAGTTAGGAAATGTTACAATTCTAGGAAATGTTACAATTCTGGTGACTTGCACCATATGGTGACTTTCACCATATGGTGACTTTAAAGTTGGCATTCCTATGTGTGCAAGTTACTTGTTCCAAATGCATGAAGGTATACTATAGCTTCCACAGAACACCTTATTCTTTCATTGTGTTGGCAGTTGCCCAGTATTTCTTGTACAGTAGACAGCCCTGCACCTCTTTCTCAAAATAAAATATTTAAAAACCTGCACCAGATTCAAAATGGCCTATTTCTTAATGAGATTTCCTTAGCTCTTCCCATTGTAGAATCCGGGTGCTTTACAAAGCTTAAAGGACATGCTGTAACAGCACTGACAAAATATCACTAGATCCATTTTACAGATGGAGATTTGAGGTATGAAGAAGTGTCTGCTAATGTGGAGTAAGTAATTCAAAGCATCCAGAGACTAATTATCCAGCATTTCTAGTACTTTAATAGTACAAAAGGTAATCCAAATACTGTTCAAAACAGCTTCTTTTGCAGTTGGGAATATTCTGCATTCCTACTAATCTATCCTCAAAATTCAGAGCTATGTACCCTAAAAATTTAGGGAGGTACTTATAGAGATCATCTGTGAAGGATGTGAATGAGTTCAAGTACTCTATTATTGCATGGGAGCTCAGAATCCCATTCTACTATTGACAAAATGTCAGTAATGAACTACCTTGGGATATATACCCTGCACAAAAAAAAGCTGACTGGATGGATGATTTTAGGCAAAGATATAAATAGCTGAAAATTATCATCTTAAAAGAAATATCGAGGAATTTTAATTATCAAGTGCTGATAGTTTTGTCAAAAGAAATTCCTTTGAAATGTAAATGTAGATTAGTAATAGATTCTCTCCCTCCCTTATGTGAATAATTTGGTTCTTATGTATTTATTTTTTTTAATGGAATTTATAATGACCATCAAGTTACTCCTTAAATACACCTTTGCCTCTTAAGAAAACTGTTTTGCTTTTCCAAAGATTTATTTTCCTGGACCATTACTTGATAAATAGTAACTTGTTCCAGTAATACTTAATGATGCAGGACCCATCTGGCATTGTATCGGGATGTGCAGCTGGCTATTAATTACTGAAAACTCCTCTACAGCTCAGATGAAAGCATCCACCAAAGATCTGATTCAGCAGATTCTTTTTTTCTTGTTTCTTCTATAGTACCAATCAAAAAACCAGAGTAAATAATTCACACTTAGTAAGTTAGTAATGGATACTAAAATTGCCAACAACATGAATGCTGATTGCATTAATGGTTTCTATTCTTCTCCTGTATTGATTTTTAGTCTTGAGACAATATAGTAGTTTGTCTTTTGAGTTTTCCTTCAAACTTTACAGAGGGAAGTAGCAGTTTTTTTCTTAAGCGTTTACATACAGTGTAACAGTGCATACAGTTTTGCACGTAATCATGGATTTTGTACTTTCATACATGCTGTTAGGGGCTCCTGAATCCAGGAGCCCAATAGAGGTGAGGCTGCCGCAGCTCCATGTTGTCAGGTCTGCTCTGTGTGCAGCATGAGCACGCCTTCCCCACAGGCACACAAACATAGGCATACCATACACATAAACACATGTGCATGATCATGGCCACACAGATCAACACAGACAGAAGCACTCAGCATTCAGGCAAACACAAAACAGCACCACTGGCCTCATCCTGTTCCCCTCTCTGGCTGATCAGGATGAAGGTCAGTTAGTGAGATATATATACGTTTTCAATCCCTCCAGTAGCTGGACTTAAATGATTTCCTCATTCATGTGAGCATGTGCACGCACACTTTGGATCCCTTCATGACCAGACTTAGAGACCCAATCCACCCTATAGCTGTCCCTGCTGCCTCCCACTTGGACACACACACACACACACACATGCAAACAGGCCTCAGCCTCCAGCCCCCATAGCCTGGACCTCTGGTAACTGCCTCCTCCAGGTGCCTCACTCCTGGCACGTGGCTCCCAGGCCACTCTACCTACTCACCAGCTAGTCTGGCTTGATGCTCATTAGCAACCACACACGGACTTGCATGCGCTCACTCACTCTAGTTGCTGGCACCATGGACACGTGGGCCCAATGACTGCGGAGACTGGATTAACCACTCAAGATATTTGTACAAGATTCTGTTTATTTCACAAAAGGATCAGACATATATGTTTCCACAAGGATCTGGAAAGAACTAAGGGCATGCAGCCAATATTACTAAAACAGGAGCGCATATCTGGCTCAGCTGGGATGTTTGCCAGTCCTCAGGACACTTAAAGATAAACACATTCCACACACATACCTGTGACTGTCTTCAGCCACATCTTCCCAGGCACACACCAGGCAATCCTCCGACTGGACCTTGTAAAACTAGTTCTTCAAAGACTTGGCAAACATGCAGCACAACAAATTCTAATGGTCACTCTTGATTCAAATGCCAGGTGTTCCGAGCTGCTCCCACAATGACAAGCAGTTTGATCCAGGTTGCTGGCAGTCAGCCCCCCATACACACACACGCACACAGAATAGAGAGCCCCTTGCCCAGGAAAAGAGTTAGAAGTGCAGTTTAATAAGAAGACTGTGGGGATCTGGTGCAGGGCATGGCCAGACAAGGATACTGACCAGCTCCTTTTAACCCCTTATGCCTCTATTTTCCCATCCTTGTTCGTCTCCAAACCACCTTGATCTGTCCCTTTCCGTGCTTTTGCTTCCTCCCCTGAACATATTAAGTCCTGTGCAACTCCAAGGTGCTCTTCCCCAGCATCCCATAACATGTCCCATGCCCCCCAGCAGTACCCCCTCAGTCTGTAAGGTGCTGCAGGGAGCCTCTCCCATTGACTCACCATGATGGATGTCACCCTCATCCTATGGGGCTGAGGCTCCCTGGGTAGGGGCCGGGCAGGGACTCCCTTTCTCTGACTGGGCTATTGGGGTTCCCCCTCCTGGCATCGTGCCTCCATGCTCCTGTGTCTGTGTCTGCGTGTAGATGAGCTTTTTAATTACATAACATGTATAGTTTTGCTGTTACTCTGAAAATGTTAGCACTTTAAGCAATGCTGCTGGGGGATTTCTTAATTGTTTTATAAATGCTCTAAGTCAGAAGTATGTAACCTCACTGTGATAAATCTGCTTTAAAAGCATATGTTAAGACAACAATTACATGAAAAGGTGACATTATTTTATTAAAATTAAAAAAATAAAGAAAAAGAAAAGCATATTCTGAAAAAATAAAAATCTTTTATGGAAAAACACAGCAAGAGGCACCTGAAAAATAGCCTCATAACTGTAATGGGAGATTACTAGTAAGGAAATGGCCCTACAAGCTAGGAAATGAGAAGAGAACTGGAAAACAGTTCTTTCGGTTGAGATTTCACTGAATGGTTTTAGTAATAGTTTTACTGAAATGTTTTGGGTGTTTTTACAAGCTGTTGATGCTGTATTATTACTCACCTCGTAATAAAGGGGTAAATGTCTTTCCAGCTTTGACAGGACCCCTGAATTGGCATTGACAGTGAGCTTGTCAGAGCAGATAGGCTCCACAGTCCCACTCTGGACTTGACATATTATAATATATTTTTGTACACTTCTACAGGTAGTTCCATGCCAATTCTTGTTGAGAGAAACCACGCCACCTACTGTTAACGCCTCCCAAGTTCAGTTTGCTTCTGCCACGAATAAAATGTTTAACTGATCGTTTGGTGTCATTTTGATGTCAGATACAGAAAATCCTGTGGTAGATTAGAAAGTCCTGTTTTAAATTAAGTCAGTTAGCCAAGATCATTCTGATCTTTTCTATTCTACCTGTTTAATGGTGCCTCACCTGGAGCACCAATTCTGATCCTTTCTATTCTTCCTGATTGATGGTGCAACCCTCTTGGCAGGAAAATGAACCACTGACCCGATACAGAGTGACTTAGCAGTCAAAGTGAGGATGGGATACCTCCTCAAACGACCACAGAAGACCACTCGAGACCCCTGCACATGCGGAGAAGGCATCTGATGCGTCATGGTTACATAATCCTATGCATATGCATTAGATAGTTTCAATATGTACTAGGTAGGAGTAGTTTAATAAATTAGATGCAATTGTGACTGTATAAAAGGGACACACCTGATGAATCTGGTGTGCTTGATTTGTGGAAAGTCCACTGAGCCCCCTGCGCAGAATAAAGCAATATCTCTCCTGAGTGTGTGAGATGATTGGTCTATTGCACACTGGGTAACGAATCTGCTTTTAGGACAACAGTTTCACCTTAATTTAGCCCGAGGGAATTCTGAACTCAACATGACTCCCTGGCCTGTCCAGCCTGGGTTGTGACACCTGGTTTCAGCTGGGATAGAGTTAATTGTCTTCCTAGTAGCTGGTACAGTGCTATGTTTTGGATTGAGTATGAGAAGAATGATGATAACACACTGGTGTTTTCAGTTGTTGCTAAGGAGTGTTTAGACTAAGTCAAGGATTTTTCAGCTTCTCATGCCCAGCCAGCAAGAAGGCTGGAGGGGAACAAGAAGTTGGGAGGGGACACAGCCAGGGCAGCTGACCCAAAGTGGCCAAAGGGGTATTCCATACCATGTGATGTCATGTCTAGTATATAAACTGGGGGGAGTGGGGCTGGAGGGATTGCCACTCGGGAACTAACTGGGCGTCAGTCGGCAGGTGGTGAGCAATTGCATTGTGCATCACTTGTTTTTGTATATTCCAATCCTTTTATTATTGTTGTCATTTTAATATTATTATTATCATTATTAGTTTCTTCCTTTCTGTTCTATTAAACTGTTCTTATCTCAACCCACGAGTTTTACCTTTTTCCTTCCAATTCTCTCCCCCATCCCACTGGGTGGTGGGGAGTGAGTGAGCGGCTGCGTGGTGCTTAGTTGCTGGCTGGGGTTAAATCATGAAAAAGGGTCATAGATCTTGTAAATTATATAGAGTGCATTGAATTAATTTTGAAATGCTGTATCTATCTAAGACATGAGAAAGGTGGAAATAAAAATGTGCACTTTGTGAAGTAACTTTGGTAACAGGAAAAGTATACTCACGAAATAAATCCTAAAATTCAGGTATCTGAAGAGAAACAAGAAGTCACTTCAGATTATAACAGCAATTAATGATAAAGTTGACTTTAAAAGAGGTGTTTAAAATAAGGCAAGTAAGAGTTTGTTTTCATTCATTAAAAACAAATAAGAAAATCCCTGAAACAAATCACTTCTGTTTTTAAAATAATCTGAGTAGATGACTTGTTTTGCACCTTTACACTGGAACAGAGAATAACTGATATGCAAGTAGTTACCTAATAGCCAAAGAATGTGAGGTTTTGAAATGACAGCTGCAACCAGCCACCTCAGAAAAAGCATCTACAGTGCTCTCACCTGAAAAGGCCCTGTTTAGTTTCTCATAGAATTTGTGTAGAAATGTTTTTCCTTACTTGGGAAGACCTGACATTTCAAGACAGCCCTGGAAAAAAAATTAAATTACATGAATGGAAGAAAGGTTTTTTTACAGAGTTTGTGCATTCTAAACCCCTGAAGTTCAGTTCTGCTTTGACACAAAAATGTGAAGATCCTTATTCTTTTAATAATAAATATAGTAGAATAGTATATGATTAGTGAAATTTTACAGAAAAATGCCTTAGCAATTTCAAATTATGATTTTATAATAATAAATAATGTCTTAAATTGTCCTTCAAAGATCTGAGTTAAAACCTGATCCTGCTGAGGCCAATGGCAACTTTCTTATTGACATCCTTAAGGTGAGGATTTTAAGAAGGGTTTGAGAGAAAATCTTTAGGGATATGAAGATTTATTAAAAATATTCTGTACTTTTAACCCCTTAGTAACATGCTGAAATTGGTCAGACCAGTGATTTTCTACACAGCCCAAGTATGAGTAACATAGACATTACAATGGTTCCACAGATAAAGTGCCATATTTTGTGACAGTCTATTTAACAGGACTAGATATTCCTGCTGTTCTATCTAGCTGAATGTGCTGGTTTTGGCTAGGGTAGAGTTAATTTTCTTCATAGCAGCTAGTATGGGGCTATGTTTTGGATTTGTGCTGGAAACAGTGTTGATATTTTCCCTTTCATTACTATTATTATTATTATCATCATCATCATCATTATTATTATTATATTTTACTTCAATTATTAAACTTTTTATCTCAACCCATGAGTTTTCTCACTTTTACCCTTCTGATTCTCTCCCCCCATCCTGCTGGGGGGGAGTGAGCAAGCAGCTGCGTGTTGTTTAGTTGCCAGCAGGGGATAAATGACAATAGTCTTTTTTGGCACCCAACATGGGGCTCTAAGGGTTTGAGATAATAGATTGACCAGAGGGTATTAGAAGGGATTTATTTCTGTTAACAGTTGCGGGTCACGCTATTGAGTCATCCGTTCTCGTTATTAGTTTACCTGATCTGCACCATGCTCTTTTTTTTGCTGTACATGCTAAAGATTGGTTTTGGCTTTTGCACTTTGCTGTGCTCTGTAGTGATTAGTGATGTTTTGCCTGGGATATTTGTCATTAAAACACTGACCTTGAGCTTAATCTGGTATTTGAACTCTGTACTGAAGCCATTACTGTACTTTGGGTAATATCTCATGGAGACAATAATTATACTCCTTCCTCTGAGAGTTTTTTTGTGGAGGAAATACAGAATGGCACCTTCGCTACCTTCTTCCATGATGTTTTCTCCCTCATTACAATAACTTTTCAGTATCTTGAACATCCTTGGATAGTTAAAGTACTTCTATTGGTATTAGGAATACTGCTTCCGTTTTGTCTAAAGTTAACAAGCAATTTAGGAATATGACCTAGGCTCCGCAACAGTACGGTCATGGGTCACAAGGCATGTGGGAGAATATGGGCAGGTATCTAGAAGACTTCTCACCTCCAATGGTCTGGAACTTCACTCCAGAACAACTGCAGGATCCTGATAAAGTGATAGAATGTTTGAAAGAAAAAATGCCATGGCTATTCCGAAGAGACACAATTTACTGCACTGTATTGGGCCTGGCCAGCATCTACCAAGCACTGCTCAATACTATTCAGCACCCTCAAGGAGAAGAGAGGGTCTCTGGGTCTGAAAACATACCAACAGACACTATGGCTAAACCAGACACTCTATCAGTTGCCCCCATAACTAAAAAGAAACAATGGAAGCAGGCGTCAACTCGTTTAGTAAGGAATGAAGAAGCTTCTCCTAAGAGGGAGCAGGATAAAGAATCAGAAGAGGCAGCCTGTTCTGCAGCAGAGCAGTCATAATGTCGTGGTTTAACCCCAGCCAGCAACTAAGCACCATGCAGCCGCTCACTCACTCCCCCACCACCCAGTGGGATGGGGGAGAAAATCGGGAAAAGAAGTAAAACTCGTGGGTTGAGATAAGAACGGTTTAACAGAACAGAAAGGAAGAAACTAATAATGATAATGATAACACTAATAAAATGACAATAGTAATAATAAAAGGATTGGAATATACAAGTGATGCACAATGCAATTACTCACCACCCGCCGATTGACACCCAGTTAGTCCCCAAGCGGCAATCCCCCCACTCCCACTCCCCCCAGTTTATATACTAGACATGACATCACATGGTATGGAATACCCCTTTGGCCACTTTGGGTCAGCTGCCCTGGCTGTGTCCTGTGCCAACTTCTTGTGTCCCTCCAGCCTTCTGGCTGGCTGGGCATGAGAAGCTGAAAAATCCTTGACTTAGTCTAAACACTCCTTAGCAACAACTGAAAACATCAGTGTGTTATCAACATTCTTCTCATACTGAACCCAAAATATAGCACTGTACCAGCTACTAGGAAGACAATTAACTCTATCCCAGCTGAAACCAGGACATATAAGAACAGGAGGAAGAAACTGAAATCATAAATAAGACAGAAACCACCTGATCCCTACCCCTAAGTGAGCTGTGAGATATGCACAAAGATTTCAGCTGTCAACCAGGTGAGCAAATTCTCAGCCGGTTACTCCGATGCTGGGATATTGGGGACAATAGTCAGGAATTAGAGGGTAAGGAAGCCCGGCAGCTGTGGTCCCTTGCTAGGGATAAGACCACTGACAAAGGGAATGGAAAAAAGGCAGGAGTCCTCAGTCTTTGGTGGCAAATCCTGTCAAGCGTGAAGGACAGGTATCCCTTCAAGGAAGAACTTGAAATTCCCAAAGCAAATGGACCACCATTGAGGGAGGTATCCAGTATCTGAGGGTGTCCTGGTTTCAGCTGGGATAGAGTTAATTGTCTTCCTAGTAGCTGGTACAGTGCTATGTTTTGAGCTCAGTATGAGAAGAATGTTGATAACACTGATGTTTTCAGTTGTTGCTAAGGAGTGTTTAGTCTAAAGTCAAGGATTTTTCAGCTTCTCATGCCCAGCCAGCGAGAAGGCTGGAGGGACACAAGAAGTTGGCACAGGACACAGCCAGGGCAGCTGACCCAAAGTGGCCAAAGGGGTATTCCATACCATGTGATGTCACATCTAGTATATAAACTGGGGGGAGTGGGGGCAGGGGGATTGCTGCTCGGGGACTAACTGGGTGTTGATTGGCGGGTGGTGAGCCATTGTACTGTGCATCATTTGTACATTCCAATCCTTTTATTATTACTATTGTCATTTTCTTAGTGTTATCATTATCATTATTAATTTCTTTTTTTCTGTTCTATTAAACCGTTCTTATCTTAACCCACAAGTTTTACTTCTTTTCCCGATTTTCTCCCCCATCCCACTGGGTGTGGGGGGAGTGAGTGAGTGGCTGCGTGGTGCTTAGTTGCTGGCTGGGGTTAAACCACGACAGAGGGAATTAACCATGGTGGAGGTGGTGTATAACAACCTGGATGCAGACCAGGTATCCAAAGACCCAAATGAAATCCAGTGCATGCGGTCCATGTGGCAAAAGTTTATATGAAGTGCACCGATGTCATACGCCAATACCCTGGCGATAATGAGCTGGACAGACATGGAGGCACCAACTATAGATGGACTGGCCAGACAACTCCAAGAATATGAAGATAATCTTGCTTCCTCCATGCGGGCCTGCGTCTCGGCTGTGAAGGAACTGACCCAAATATTGTCCAAGTAATCCGAGAAGGATAGGTCTTCCTCATGCACTCCAACCAATGTCTCAGCTATTAAGAGTCAGCCTTTTTCTGCTCAAGGGAGAGTGTACCAGTGCACACACCACATGCAACCCTGTGATTCCTCCTGCATGACCAGGGGGAGGACATGAGGAAGTGGGATGGTGAACCTACCTGGAGACTAAAGCTCAGGTAAAGGAACTGCAAGGAAAAACAACAGCCAAAAGGCATCCATCCAGGAAAATTACTGCTCCAGTGTCTGTTGGGCAGCATAGAAGGGCTGATCATACTTTTGACCCTGATGAAGGGGCTTCTGGTTTGCAGTTACAGAAATCAAGTAATGAGTGCTCCGACCAGGAATAGAGGGGCCCTGCCTTTGGCCAGACAGAGGAAGGGGACAACCAGGTTTACTGGACTATGTGGGTTCATTATTGGCCTGGCACATCAGTTCCACGGGAGTACAAAGCTCTAGTGGACACCAGTGCACAGTGTACTCTAATACCATCAGATTAGAAAGGGGCAGAATCCATCTGTATTTCTGGAGTGATGGAAGGATCCTAAGAACTGTCTGTGTTGGAGGCTGAGGTAAGCCTAACTGGGAATGAGCAGCAAAACCATCCTATTGTGACTGGTCTGGAGGCTCCATGTATCCTTGGCATAGACTACCTCAGGAGAGGGTACTTCAAGGACCCAAAAGGGTACTGGTGGGCCTTTGGTATAGCTGCCTTGAGTACGGACAAGATTAAGCAGCTGTCAAGCTTGCCTGGTCCTTCACAGGATCCTTCTGTGGTGGGGTTGCTGTGGGTTAAAGAACAGCAGGTGCCAATCGCTACCATGACAGTGCACCAGCAATAATATCACACCAATTGGGACTCCCTGATTCCCATCCATAAACTGATCTGGTGACTGGAGAGTCAAGGAGTGATCAGTAAGACTCATTCACCCTTTAATAGTCCCATATGGCCAGTGCAAAAATCTAATGGAGGGTGGAGGCTAACAGTGGACTATTGAGGCCTGAACAAAGTCATGCCGCCACTGAGTGCTGCTGTACCAGACATGCTAGAACTCCAATATGAACTGGAGTCAAAGGCCGCCAAATGGTATGCAACAACTGATATCGCTAACATGTTTTTCTCAATCCCTTTGGCAGCAGAGTGCAGGCAATAGTTTGCTTTCATGTGGAGGAGTATCCCGTATACCTGGAATCAACTGCCCCAGGGGTGGAAACACAGCCCCACCATTTGCCATGGATTCATACAGACTGCACTGGAACAAGGTGAAGCTCCTGAACACCTGCAGTATATTCATGACATCACTGTATGAGGCAACACAGCAGAGGAAGTGTTTGAGAAAGGGAGAAGAAAAATCCAGATTCTTCTGAAAGCTGGTTTTGCCATAAAACAAAGTAAGGTCAAAGGACCTGCACAGGAAATCCAGTTTTTAGGAATAAAATGGCAAGATGGGTGTTGTCATATCCCAACAGATGCGATCAATAAAATAACAGCTATGTCTCCACCAATTAACAAAAAAGAAACAAGCTTTCTTAAGTGCCATGGGTTTTGGAGAATGCATATTCCAGGTTAGAGTCTGATTGTAAGCCCTCTCTATTGAGTGACCCAGAAGAAGGACTTTGAACGGGGCCATGAGCAGCAGCAAGCCTTTGAACAAATTAAACAGGAGATAGTTCATGCAATAGCCCTTGGGCCAGTCCAGGCAGGACAAGATGTTAAAAATGTGCTGTACACCTCAGGCAGGGACCACGGCCCTACCTGGAGCCTCTGGCAGAAAGCACCTGGAGAGACTTGAAGTCAACCTCTACGGTTTTGGAGGCGGGGATATCGAGGACCTGAAGCCCGTTACACCCCAACTGAAAAAGAAATATTAGCAGCATATGAAGGAGTTCAAGCTGCTTCAGAAGTGGTTGGTACTGAAACACAGCTCCTTTTGGCACCTCGATTGCCTGTGTTGGGCTAGATGTTCAAAGGGAGGGTCTCCTCTACACATCATGCAACTGATGCCACGTGAAGTGGGTTGCACTGATCACACAACATGCTTGCATAGGAAACCCCAGTCACCCAGGAATTTTGGAAGTGATCATGGACTAGACAGAAGGCCAAAACTTTGGAGTGCCACCAGAGGAGGTGACACGTGCTGAAGAGGCCCCACTCTATAGTAAAATACCAGAAAATGAAAAGCAATATGCCCTGTTTACAGGTGGATCCTGTGGTATTGTGGGAAAACATCGGAGGTGGAAAGCTGCTGTGTGGAGTCCTACACGACTAGTCGCAGAAACTGCTGAAGGAGAAGGTGAATCGAGTCAGTTTGCAGAGGTGAAAGCCATCCAGCTAGCGTTAGACTTTACTGAAAAAGTGGCCAGTGCTCTATCTCTATACTGACTCATGGATGGTGGCAAATGCCCTGTGGGGGTGGCTACAGCAATGGAAGCAGAGCAACTGGCAGCGCAGAGGTAAACCCATCTGGGCTGCCGCACTGTGGCAAGATATTGCTGTTCGGCTAGAGAAGCTAGTGGTAAAAGTACGTCACGTAGATGCTCACATACCCAAGAGTCAGGCCACTGAAGAACATCAAAACAACCAGCAGGTGGATCAGGCTGCCAAGATTGAAGTGGATCTGGACTGGCAACATAAGGGTGAGCTATTTATGGCTCGGTGGGCCCATGACACATCAGGACATTTAGGAAGGGATGGAACATACAAATTGGCTCGTGATCCGGGGTGGACTTGACTATTGATGCCATTGCACAGGTTATCCATGAACGTAATACGTGCGCCACAATCAAACAAGCCAAACGGCTAAAGCCTTTTTGGTATAGAGGACGATAGCTGAAATATAAATATGGGGAAGCCTGGCAGATTGACTATGTCACACTCCCACGAACCCGCCATAGCAAACACCATGTGCTTACAATGGTGGAAGTGACTACTGGATGGCTGGAAACATATCCTGTGACCCATGCCACTGCCCGGAACACTGTCTTGGGCCTTGAAAAGCAAGTTTTATTGCGCCACGGCACCCCAGAAAGAATTGAGTCAGACAATGGGACTCACTTCCAAAACAACCTCATAAACACCTGGGCCGGCCAAGGAGCATGGCATTGAGTGGGTGTATCACATCCCCTTATCATGTACCAGCCTCTGGGAAAATCATATGATGCAATGGACTGTTAAAAGCTACACTGAGAGCAATGGGTGCTGGGACATTCAAGCATTGGGATGCACATTTAGCAGAAGCCACCTGGCTAGAAACACTAGAGGATCTGCCAGTCGACCTGGCCCTGCCCAATCAAAACCCCTGCGCACTGTGGAAGGAGATAAGGTCCCCATAGTACATACAAGGAACTGGCTAGGAAAAACAGTCTGGGTTATTCCTTCCTCAGGAAAGGGTAAACTTATTTGTGGTATTGGTTTTGCTCAAGGACCTGGGTGCACTTGGTGGGTAATGCAGAAGGATGGGGGACTCCAATGTGTACCTCACGGTGATTTAATCCTGGGTGAAAATAATCCATGATTTCAGTTGTATGATGGCAGTATTACATGATGCTGTATGTCACCACTGCTGTGACTGTCATATATCAATGGTTTTATAGCAGAAACCTCTTGCTGCTAGCCAAGCTAGAGGCAAGAGGAAGAATTCATTGCAATGTTAAACCTTATGGCCTAGTCCAAAGGGACCAGGGGTGGGGAATGTAATGGATATACCTTTAAATTGTTGTAACCCATGATTTGAGTTGCATGTTATGGGAATTACTATAGCAGGAACCACCTGAACCAATGGAGGACACACCTTACAAGAAGCAGTGCAGGTGCAGCAGTGACCTGACCTGAGCTGGCTTTGGTGCCCAGTAACTCCACACAACACACCACCTCTCCTGTCCTGAGTGACCACCATAACAGATGGAGCCCAAAGTCATGGACTAAATGAACTCGGTGGACATTTTATGAACATTTTACAGGGGTGTGTCATGGATGGAGTGATGCACTTCACTCGTAAGAGAGAAGTAGCAATATGTTTATTGATATAAAACAGCAATTTAACAAAGTTTGATAGTAAATGCAACAGTGGTTTAACAAGATTCGATGGCAAGGTTCACTTGATATTTACTGCATAGAGGACAGGGTCAGACAAAACTGTCAGGGAGACCCTCCCATTGAGTCACGAGGTTCAGAAAGGACCCCCTTGTGTTCTAAACTCCTTCTCAGAGAGGAGTCTAGATGCGAGTGGATCCAGACTTAGTCCCAGACTTGGTCAACAGTTTATGTTTAAAGGATTATATGTGCACAATCAATCCTTGCTATCACTTAGCTAAGATTTCAAAGTTTCAGCACGCTTATTCCTAATTCACTTACCAAGTATCTGACGCGGTAAGGATTCTCTCAGCCTCGAGGAGTAATCTTGAGAGGCGTCCCTACTCAAGGGGAGATCCTGGCACGCAGCCCGCTGCTGTGCAGGAGAGCTCAATGGGCCCTGGGCTGTCCACTATTTATGGAGTAAGATAACTGACTCATAGTCATATTTACATACTGACTACAGGTGTTAGCTTCTTCTAAATTTGGCTTGAGTCGGACATTGACCAGCACTGTGGTTAGGTGGGCACATTGTTCAAATTAGCCCTTGGCTATTGTGTTGTTATCTGTAGCCCCCAAATCCACTTTGAGCCGGATGCAGCCATCACGACCAGATGCATCCATTACAATCGCCACTGGTGGTTATCGCTTGAGTAGGATTATGGGAAATACAGGTCCAGTTGAAAGTGGGGGAGCACACTACCACATCTTGAAAAACAGCAACCCCTGTAGCTCACTTTTGGCTTTAGCATGTTTCCTGCAAATACAGTGACAAATTTGGCTGTTATGTGGTGCAGGATGATAGGATAATTTCCATTAAAATTTTAGGAAAGTTGGTAGAACTGCTTGTTTTCAAAACGTAGGGGCGTGTATATTTTACAATATTAAAAGTGTTTCACTTACAGTTAAAAGTTTGACAATGGACTTAGAGAAGTCTGTGAATGTAAATCTCACTTCCTTTAGTGATACAGGATCATGATACAAGGTGGAATTATGTCCATCAAGATCCTTCAATATGTGAAATATCTACCTAGGTAGCTATTGTGAAGGTCCCACTGATATCTGTGAACATAATTGTCGGGAAGAGTAATATTTTTTAAATTGTCAGTGAAATTAAGTGCACAGAGTATGACTCACAAGGCATCACTGATCTTGTGTGAGAGAAAGCAGCACAGCCCAGGTTTCCTAAACCTGCTGGGTCTTCCTTCCTTCACTCATTCTTTGCTCAGCAGCACAGTTTGATTATTATATATTTAAGTCCCTCAAAAAATTAAAATTATTTGCATTAAATGTTTGTTTTAAAGGATTCACATTCTTACAGTGTGGTCTAGGATCCTCCATGACTGCAGCATTTTTTATTTGGGATGCTGTATCTTCTTAGTAAAGATATCCTCACCTGTAGGTATAAAATACATGAGCATAATGTGCGGCACAGCAATAAGTTATATCTGTTTTCTACCAAATGATTAATTGTAAGTGCATGTTTTGTTTTGTTTTTTTTTTTAAAAAGAAAGCTAAAAGCCTTTGCAGCTGAGTTTTGGGAAAGCTTTGCCTTTCTTCACAGTAAAAGACTGTTCTCTTCTGTCTCTTTCTTCTTTCTGATCAGTGGTGGGGGAGCAGCAGACTGCTGTCCCAGGTTGCATGTTCAGCCATTAAGGCAAGTTGGTTGTGAGGTTTGCTTGTTTACAAGTTGCTTTGATAGTAGCTCATGAGGCCAAGCTACAGCTGGACTGCATCCCTGTAACCAGCAAATGAGCGCAGGGTGACAGGTGTATTGGGTCTGCCTGAGATGGAGTTAATACTTCCCATAGCAGCCCTCATAGCACTGTGCTCTGCATCAGTAGTTAGAAAGGTGTTGATAACACACCAGTGTTTTGGCTACTGCTGAGCAGTGCTGGCACAGCATCAAGGCTGTCTCTCCAACATTTTTGCCCCCCCCTCAATGGCAGGTTGGGGCAGGGCAAGATCTTGGGAGGGGACATAACCAGGACAGCTGACCTAAACTAGCCAAACAGATATTCCATACCATATGACGTCAGCTCAGATATAAAAGCTAAGTAAAGGGAGACGGAGGGGGGGCATTTTTGTCTTGCGGAGCAACCACTACGCGTACTGAATCCCTGCTTCCCAGGAAGTGGCCAGACATCGCCTGCTGATGGGAAGTAGAGAATAACAGGATTTGTTTTTCTTTGCTTTCGTGCGCAACCTTTGCTTTCACTTTATTAAACTGTCCTTATCTTGACCCACAAGCCTGTTGTTATATTTTCTCCCCCCTGTCCAGCTGATAAGGGGGAGTGATAGAGCGGCTTTGGTGGGCACCTGGCATCCAGCCAGGGTCAACCCACTACAACAGGTCAGGGCAGAGGTCCATGAAGGGAGCGCCATGGGGGACAGCAGGGATGGGGCTGGGCCCAGGGCTGAGGGTGCCTGGGAAGGAGGCAAGCCTGGGCAGAGCGGGAATGGCCACTTGGTGCAGCCAGGGCCCTGGCAGCACCTCTGTCTCCTTCCATTTCTTAATGGCATTGAAAGGTTTGAAAACATAATGTTTACTGCCTGGTTGTAATTCCTGCTCTGACTGCTAAAGCCAGAAATGGATGTGGTTATTGTTGCAATCGGGAATAGTTAAGCCATGATTTTTGTAGGGGCTGAGTAATGCTATCCATTTCTGGGTCATTTGTGTTTATTTTTTATTCTGTGGCTTTGTGTTAATGACTAAGTAGAACCTGGGCTCCTCTTTTCTTCTGTTTTTGTTTTTTTTACAATATTTAGGAACTGGTTTTGTTTCTCAAGAAAAAGCTGTGAAATAGCGGTGTGCAGGTGTACTCCTCTAGCTCCAGGAAAGTGAAGAAATTTTTCCTACTATCCAATCTAAACCTCCCCTGGCACAACTTGAGGCCATTTCCTCTTGTCCTATCACTTGTTACTTGGGAAAAGAGACCAACACCCACCTCACTACAACCTCCTTTCAGGTAGTTGTAGAGAGTGATAAGGTCTCCCCTCAGCCTCCTTTTCTCCAGACTAAACAACCCCAGTTCCCTCAGCTGCTCCTCATAAGACTTGTGCTCCAGGCCCTTCACCAGCTTCGTTACTCTTCTCTGGACATGCTCCAGCACCTCAATGTCTTTCTTGTAGTGAGGGGCCCAAAACTGAACACAGTATTCGAGGTGTGGCCTCACCAGTGCCGAGTACAGGGGGATGATCACTTCCCTAGTCCTGCTGGCCACTCTATTTCTGATATAAGCCAGGATGCCATTGGCCTTCTTGGCCACCTGGGCACACTGCTGACTCATATTCAGCCGGCTGTCGACCAAAACCCCCCAGGTCCTTTTCCACCAGGCAGCTTTCCAGCCACTCTTCCCCAAGCCTGTAGCACTGCATGGGGGTGTTGTGACCCAAGTGCAGGACCCAGCACTTGGCCTTGTTGAACTTCATACAATTGGCCTTGGCCCATCGATCCAGCCTGTCCAGATCTCTCTGTAGAGCCTTCCTACCCTCGAGCAGATCAACCCTCCCTCCCAACTTGGTGTCATCTGCAAACTTACTGAGGGTGCACTCAATCCCCTTGTCCAGATCATTGATAAAGATATTTGTCCTGGGTTCAGCTGGGATAGAGTTAATTTTCACAGGAGGGGGCACATCCATGACAGCTGACCTGAACTAGCCAAGGAGCTATTCCATACCATGTGACATCATGCTCAGTATATAAATGGGGAGCAGGCTGGGGGGGGCCCTCTCGGCTTTCGGTGGGGGAAGTGGTGGAGCGTCGGGTTCCAAGTGGTGTGGAGTTGCACTGCGCATCACTCATTTTGTATATTCTTTTATTAGTACCGTTGTTGTTGTAACTTCTCTTTCTGTGTTGTCCCAGTAAATTGTCCTTATCTCAGCACACGAGGTTCCATTTTTTTTCCTTTTCTCCTTTCTGATTCTCCTCCCCATCCCACCAGAGTGGGGTGGGGAGGAGTGAGCGAGCAGCTGCATGGTCCTTTGTTACCGGCTGGGCTGAAACCACGACAATATTAAACAGAATTGGCCCCGGTACTGAGCCCTGGGGAACACCACTTGTGACCAGCCGCCATCTGGATTTATCTCCATTCACCACAACTCTTTGGGCCCAGCCATCCAGCCAGTTTTTTACCCAGTGAAGAGTACACCTGTCCAAGCCATGAGCAGCCAGTTTCTCCAGGAGAATGCTATGGGAAACGGTGTCAAAGGCTTTACTAAAGTCCAGGTAAACAACATCCACAGCCTTTCCCTCATCCACTAAGTGGGTCACCTGGTCATAGAAGGAGATCAGGTTAGTCAAGCAGGACCTGCCTTTCATAAACTCATGCTGACTGGGCCTGATCACCTGCTTGTCCTGTACGTGCCGTGTGATGGCACTCAAGATGACCTGCTCCATAACCTTCCCCAGCACCAAGGTCAAGCTGACAGGCCTGTAGTTCCCCAGATCCTCCTTCCAGCCCTTCTTGTAGATGGGTGTCACATTTGCTAACCTCCAGTCAACTAGGACCTCCTTGGTTAGCCAGGACTGCTGATAAAGGATTGAAAGTGGCTTGGTGAGCACTTTCACTATCTCCCTCAGTACCCTTGGGTGGATCCCATCCAGCCCCATAGACTTGAGTGTGTCTAAGTGGTGTAGCAGGTTGCTAACCATTTCCCCTTGGATTATGGGGGCTTCATTCTGCTCCCCATCCCTGCCTTCCAGCTCAGGGGACTGGGTACCCCCGAGAACAACTGGTCGTACTATTAAAGACTGAGGCAAAGGCATTAAGTACCTCAGCCTTTTCCTCATCCTTTGTCACTAGGTGTATTGGGTCTGGCTGAGATGGAGTTAATTCTCCCCATAGCAGCCCTCATAGCACTGTGCTCTGCATCAGTAGCTAGAAAGGTGTTGATAACACACCAGTGTTTTGGCTACTGCTGAGCAGTGCTGGCACAGCATCAAGGCTGTCTCTCCAACATTTCGCCCCCCTCAGTGGCAGGCTGGGGCTGGGCAAGATCTTGGGAGGGGACATAGCCAGGACAGCTGACCCAAACTGACCAAAGGGATATTCCATACCATATGACGTCAGCTCAGATATAAAAGCTAATTAAAGGGAGATGGAAAGGGGGGCATTCGTCTTCCGGAGCAACCACTACGCGTACTGAAGCCCTGCTTCCCAGGAAGTGGCCAGACATCGCCTGCTGATGGGAAGTAGAGAATAACATCATTTGTTTTCCTTTGCTTTCACGTGTGTGACCTTTGCTTTCACTTTATTAAACTGTCCTTATCTTGACCCACGAGCCTTTTGTTATATTCTCTCTCCCCTGTCCAGCTGAGGAGTGATAGAGCAGCTTTGGTGGGCACCTGGCACCCAGCCAGGGTCAACCTGCCACATCCCCCCCGCTTCCAATAAAGGATGGAGGTTGTCCTTAGCCCTCCTTTTGTTGCTAATGTAGTTATAGAAACATTTTTTATTGTCTTTTACCGCAGTAGCCAGATTAAGTTCTGGTTGGGCTTTGGCCCTTCTAATTTTCACCCTGCATAACCTCACGACATCTTTGTAGTCCTCCTGAGTTGCCTGCCCCTTCTTCCAAAGGTCATAAACTCTTTTTTTTTTTTTCCTGAGTTCCAGCCAAAGCTCTCTGTTCAGCCAGGCTGGTCTTCTTCCCCACCAGCTTGTCTTTCTGCACATAGGGACAGCCTGCTCCTGTACCTTTAAGTTTTCCTTCTTGAAGAATGTCCAGCCTTCCTGGACTCCTTTGCCCTTCAGGCCTGCCTCCCAAGGGACTCTGTCAACCAGGCCCCTAAACAGGCCAAAGTCTGCTCTCCAGAAGTCCAAGGTAGCACTTCTGCTGACCCCCCTCCTTACTTCTCTGAGAATCGAAAACTATAATTTCATGATTGCTGTGCCCAAGATGGCCTCCAACCATCACATCACCCACAAGCCCTTCTCTGTTCACAAACAACAGCTCCAGCAGGGTGCCTTCCCTAGTTGGGTCCCTCACCAGCTGTGTCAGGAAGTTATCTTCCACACACTCCAGGAACCTCCTAGACTGTTTCCTCTCTGCTGTATTGTATTGCCAGCAGACATCTGGTAAGTTGAAGGCCCCCATGAGAACAAGGGCTAGTGATTGTGAGACTCCTCCCAGCTGCTTATAGAATATCTGCCTCTTCATCCTGTTTGGGTGGTCTATAACAGACTCCCACCATGATATCTGCCTTGTTGGCCTTTCCCCAATTCTTACCCATAAACACTCAACCCTTTCATCACCATCATCAAGCTCCAGACAGTCAAAACACTCCCTAACATACAGGGCTACCCCACCACTTCTCCTTCCTTGCCTATCCCTTCTGAAGAGTTTATAGCCATCCATTGCAGCACTCCAGTTGTGTGAGTCATCCCACCATGTTTCTGTGATTGCAATTACATCATAGTTTTCCAGCTGCACAATGGCTTCCAACTCCTCCTGTTTGTTGCCCATGCTGTGTGTATTGGTGTAGATGCACTTCAGTTGGGCTATTGATCCCACCACCTTTTTGGGGGGAGAAGCCCTAATTCCTATGTGATTGATCTCAGGTGCTTCTGTGGTTTCTAACACATCAACAACCTTTGCATCTTTGTTGCTGCATGGATCTCCATCCCCTACCCCCACTGAGATGGCTAAGGTGCTGCACGCATTAGTACAGAGATATTTAAAATGTGCTCCAGTGTACTCAGCATATTGTGGAGCAGACTGAAGGACCTCGCTAGCACACCATCCCTCAAACATTGGTGTGCTGCCCGACGGCTTATCTCTAGCAAGCCTGGTTTTATCCCTTTCCCCCTTCAAATCTAGTTTAAAGCTCTTTCAATGAGCCCTGCTAACTCTTGTGCAAAGATCCTTTTGCCCCTTTGAGAAAGGTGTATCCCATCTGCCACCAGCAGGCCTGGTGTCATGTAGACTGACCTGTGATCAAAAAACCCAAAATTCTGCTGGTGACACCAGTCACGGAGCCAGGCATTGATCAGCTGGGTCTTCCTGTTTCTTCCCTCCACTTAAACAAAGCTTAGCATTTCTGTGGCAAGAGACTTCCCTCACCCAGCCCCAAATAACTCCAAACACTTCCAAAAGGAAACAACCTTTTTGGCTGAAAATTTGAAGAAAAATTAATAGGAAATAAAAATTTATGTTTATTACTTAAAAATATAAGGTCAGATAAAAGTAGTTAGAAATAAGTGAATTCTAGTAATCACATTACAGAGCCTAGTTCTGTAGATTGTTAAGCACGTGTAACTCTAGTCATGTGTGTCTCTTGTTTGCTTATGAGGGTAAAATAAATGCTATGTTTGTCACATTGAAAAAATGGCTACCAAAATTAGGAGACTTCTTGTTTGACTTGCACTACCTCAGGCAAATATGAAAAAGGATGGCTAGGAAAAAAACAGGGGTCCAATCACTTAATATTTCAAGGTGTTAGATTTGTTGTTAATTTGTTTCCACTTACATGAATCTTTACCTTTTATGATTTTTAATAAAAAAGATAATTTAGGCCTTTTCAAGGACAGCTATTTAAAGCAATGAGAGACAGGGCTTTCAAACAGTTTTCTTTGGAGTGGCAAGGTTTCCTAACCGCTGGGATGCTTGGAGATGACACTGCCCCGGGGAGATCTTGACTCCTTTTCCATGGTTTGACTGGAAATTCAATTATAGACCTCTGAAATCTTTCTTGATCAAACTTTCATCAAAATGAATATGTTTCTATGAAAAAGCATTTCTGTTGGTTTTTTGTCATTTTTTTAGTAATGCAGAAAAATTTTCAAACATTTGTGACCCTTTATATTTGTAAATCCGAGGTACAAATAAGTATTTTTCTAGAAAAAAAAAATTATAGCAGCAGAGCTGATGACAGCAGAGCAATCATGTCATAGGACCCTTTTTTCGCCATAGACTCACTGTTGCCTTCACTGCTAGCCTGAGCTTTCAGTCTGTGTTAATTTGCTATTTGCCTCTTGGCATGCTAAAGATTGCTAAATGAGGCAGTTGCACAGAAACTGTGGGACAGAAAAATGAAATATCATTAAATAAATGTTCATTTCATAGAAAGCTCTATTATCTTACCGAGTATTTTCAAACACAGCCTATTTGATTTTGCAGTTTGGAAGTCCTTTTTTTTTTTTGTTAATGCGTTTGCTCAGCATGTAAGAAGTGTTTTGAAAAGCAGGGGAATGGAACAAATCACATTCTTCAGTTCAGTGGAGGGAACTTCTTTGAAAGAAAAGACAGTATTCTGCTCTGTTGCAATTGGGGATGGTCAGAAACGCTGATCGCAGAAGCACTAGTAAATATAGTCAGTGAATGGTATAGAGAAATATGAAGTGATATATTGATATAAATGTCTATGAATATATAAATGTCTATGAATGATATAGTGATATAAGACTACTGGACAGTATATAGGTATGTATCCAGATACATGTGTTCCAGTCTAAACATGTAGGTCCAGTTGCAGGATCATGGCTTTTCTGAGCACACACTACAGTTTTCAAGGTAAAACTTCATGGGGTTTTGCTTCTTTCCACTTGCTCTGGTGGATGCAGGCAAAAGCTAATGGAACTTGGCAAGCGTACAAAAGGTGAAAACAGCAGCAGCAGCACAGCAGCACTGTGAAACACCTTTCATTGGGCTTTTGGAAGTTACTTTTTAAGCATTCAGGGAGAAATGGATTAATTAGCTATTTGTGATAAGCTATCCATAGAAATTTGATGTCAACTCCAACAATAGTGAAGAAATGCTACAAATTTGATTGCCTTTTTCCTCCAACAACTTGCCATGTTTGTTTCTTAAAAGCATGACAATATTTGCCCTGCTTTGAGCGGGAAGGTTGGACTAGGTGAACTCCAGAGCTCCCTTCCAACCCAACTATTCTACATTCTGTGTACATGTTCTAAAAGAAGCAACACAATACACAAAGTATTAAAACTTCTGTCAAAAACAGATGATTCCTAGTTCCTGAGTTTTTTCTTGAGAAAATTAGAACAGAGAAAATGGGTGATCATCTGTTATTTAAATGCATATTCCAACCCTGTAGTGAGGTGGACATAAATTAAACCCCTAAACTTACATGCATTATAGATTGCAATTCATGTATATGTTCTTTGAGAGTAAATTTGCAGAAGAGTTAAAGCATATATCAAAATGTAGTGAAGAATGTTTCAGATTGGAAGTAAATCTTGAATGTAAATGCAATTTTCTTCTAGATGTTTTAGTATCATCAAGAGACATGAGAAATTGCAGATGGATTCTTTTTGGTACCCTAAATATTGACACTTGATATAGAAAAACTGTATATGACTTTCAGTACTGCATTTTATTTTAATGGGCAGTATTCCCATTTTTGTATTATGAAGTGCCAGCTATTAGCAACATACTTTTCTCAAGCAAGTATGTACTTCCTATGGACAAATTAAAGCACAAGTGATTTGCCCCAAGTTAAGCAACCTCACTGGGCAGAAACAAGAACTGAACCCAGATTTCCTGGCTTTTAGTCATGTGATTTCATAGGAAAGTTACACTTTAGAGGAGAAAATAGGTATCTAATTACTCTCAAAAAAAGTTTCAAGTGAAGTGCTGAGGAATCAGAACATGTCAATATAAAGGTAGTTTCTGCTAATTCAGTTCTTCTTGTCTGAGTGTGGGTGTTATTTTGAAGTCTTTAACTACATGAGCACTATGTTTTACATAATTCCTTTTATGATCAAATAGTGAAGAAATTTAATTTATTTTTATTTAAAAGGTATAGAGTCCAATTGTGGCCTAAGGCAAGCTTCATTCATCATGATGATGTAATACAATGTAATATTTTGTTACCACCAGGGAAGATGTGTTATTACATGCTGTTATTGCATCCTCAGATTTCTGCATGACATAAAATATCTAAATATACCTGTAAAGAGGCAGAACAATAGTTATTAGTAACTTTACACTAATCATGTTGATAATAGACATTTTTTTGTCCAGAGACATTTTTTGCTTGAATATTATCTTATCCCATTCTAAGAAAATTTAGTATGTCATATTACTTTAGTGTTTGCATATTGCAGAACCAAGAAGAAAGTAAAATGAAAATAAGTTTACTGTAGACAAGATGCCTAGAGAGTTTAATTTTGATATGTTTTTCTGCTACTCATAAATCAGTTTACAGATTTTTTTTCTTTTTTATAACACTAACTGATCATCTATTTGATGCAGAACAATAAATGTTGCTCATTGAATTCAGTATATCTAGACATAAATGTGTACCTGTTGTCACGACCTGTGCTGGACAGACCAGGGAGGGGTTCTGGTGAGTTCGGAATTCCCTCGGACTAAATTAAGGTGAAACACCACCAAACGATCAGTTAAACATTTTATTCATGGCAGAAGCAAACTGAACTTGGGAGATATAACAGCAGGTGGCAAGGTCTCTCACAACAGGAATTGGCATGGAACTAGCTCAGTAAACCGTGTAACCTGTGGTAACCATATACATCAATTCAGGGAAGAAAATAAGGAGAGCCCTCCCGTTGAGTCACGAGGTTCAGAGCAGACCCCCTTGCTTTCTAGACTCCTTCTCAGAGAAGTGCCATGGGGAGGCTAGATCCACTCCTAATCCCAGACTTGGTCAACGGTTTTGTGTCTAAAGGGATGAGGCGTAGGGATTATGAAAAAGAAAAGAGAGAGAGAGAGAAAGAGGAAAAGAAAAGCGAAAGATTTCACTGGTCCTGGGTCCAGCGCTGGTCCAGTCAGCCTAGGGGTCCAGTTCCGGTGGGTGCGCACTCAGGGCTCCTTGTGTCTGCATCTTTTATAGCCCTGTTCCCACCTTTTCTCACACCAATCACGCCCCTCTTGGTCTTCTGCACACTGCCCATAAGGACTTATGTAAGTCTCAATCTTGTGCAGAGCCGCCATTGGGGGGGGTGGTCACGAAGGGTCCCTCGGGCAGCCGTGAGCCCCTTCCTCAAATAAACTTTGTATGACCTCTGGCCATATATGGTGAGCTGCCCCGCTCAGCATATCAGAACACAGAATTGTGCATGCTCCAGCACGCCCTCTGTGCCCTGTTGCTAACTGGCTTTGGCTTCTCACCTTTGGTCCGTTGTTATGTTATGCAGAACTTGCCCCTCCACAATGTTTGAGACATTAACTCTTTCAGTCTCTCACACCCTCACAGTGTTTGCATTCCCCAGAGCTCAGCCAGAACAGGAAGCCTGAGAGCACTCCTTGACCACTTCAGTCCAAAATCCAGTAACTTAATGCAACTCACTTTCAACAGCCAGTGAAGTGAGTCTTTGTGCTGAAGTGGCTCAGCAGCACTCGTGTATTCCATTTCTCCAGCTTCTCCCTGGAAACAGCAACCTCTCCCAGAAGGACAGGGATATCTTGCTGGGTGAACTGAGAGGGTAGAGGAAATGTGTTACCACTTTTTCTTCATCCTGATGTGTATATAAGGCCTTGTTTGCATTTCAAGGGTGTGCTAGCTTTGTGGAGTTACCACCTAGCACCCATCTCTGCGCAGACGTGAAATAAATATCTCGACTCTGTGTGTTATTGGCTCTTCGCACACTGGGTGAAGAACCCCGTTTTGGGACAACAAATGGGCTGCTGAACAAAAGGAAAAAATCAGTCATTTGCTAAGTGTGTGCATGGCTGAGTCCTAAATGTTTAAGTAGCATTCCAAAATGGACAAGTATGAAGGCAGTGAATTTATGTGAAAGTAAAGAAAGAAAAGTATATGGAAGGAAGAAAGAAAGTGTGGGGGAGGAGGAAAGAGGGAAGGAAACAGATTTGGGTGGTAGAAATATTGTGGTAGACAGCAGTTAATGTTGGGGTTTTTTTTTCTCAAGATGAGAGAAAACACGTATGACATTAGACCATAAATGTCTTCCATGATGTCAGTTCCTCTAGCTGTCAGTGTTATACTATCCCAAACTGGGAGTAGAAGCATGCAGAGATCCACCTTCTCTGTCTGATGTGTACCATCAGCATTTGAGAATCATTATTTTCAGAGTGGGCATATTTGATCTCTTTCCTTAAGAGAACAAACAAAAGAAAGAGTAGAAGGAGAGCTAATGCTATGTATGTGGTGGTAGTGCCATGTAGCAATCAGAGTTTTCAAATTTTCATTATGCATGTATTTTTATTCTGTAGTCTAGTGAGAAGTGAATTATGCTGCTTCATCTGGCATTGAGCTTTTCTACAAAAAGGCTGAGAGGATTTGAGTATGTTTAGGGGGGGAGGAAATTAAAATTGCTCCAGATTTCTTATTGTCCTTGTAATTCTTCCCCCAGCTGTGGCTTAAATTAGAAGTTCTATAACAGCGCCACTGAGAGTCTATCCATCAGTGCCAAGATTCAAACATTCTAAATGTATACTGGTCTTGCATCTAAAGAAAATAGGTTTATAACGATGGAACTTGTTTTTAAAGTTGTGTATAACTTTGGACTTCATGAAAATGTCCATTGTAATATTTAAAATATCAGAGAGAAGCTCATCCTTTCCATCCTCCCTCTGTGAAATGGAAAACATACAAAATACAGCCCTGCCTAATGCTTCCAGGATATCTGTCCCTCTGATAAGGCATTAGGAAGCACAGCTGGCTGACAGAATAGGTAACGATAGACAGATATTATGAAATAACATATTTAATCTCTTATAATAGTAATTCAATATAACAAGAAATGTTATTGTTGTTAATATATTTAATATTATACCCTGGGTTTGTTCCTATGTGTAATTTCCATAACATTCCTTTCACCAGACCCTATTATGAAAGAACATAGTCTAGCCCAGAATCCACATATACAAGCCACAATAAGAAAAGTTTACAGACATTTCAAAATTGTCCTAGGAACTAAAAAAGTAACTCTCAAATGGATTAGATCAGAAAAGATCAAAAGCAAGTATCAATTTAAACATCTAAGGGGTACAACTAATGCACTGATAATACTGTCTGCTCCTTAGGAAGTGTTTATTCCCTTTCCTGAGTTGCAAAACTGTTTTATAACATGGTACATAATGAAACAGGAAATGTTTAACAATGCTTATGTGTTTAGAGTATGCATTTGTAGATTAATTTCTTAGTTTGGAGACAATTGTTCACAGAGCATCTGAGCTGCACAAAAAAATGATGGCAATAAGGAAGCTGTTAGTTTCAAGCACAGAAAACAAAATTCAGTCCTGTTGTGGGGAGGGAACAGAATGATGCCTACAGATGATGAATGCATGGTGGCACATCAAGGAAAGGGAAAAGAATGCTCTGGCTTTCTCATTTCTGTTCTATAAAACTATATTATTATTAGTTGTAACTACAGAGTTAGAATCACAGAATCATAAAATAAATTCACTTGGAAGGGTTCTCTGGAAGCTATCTTCGTCCAGCTGCCCTGGCTGTGTCCCCTCCCAACCTCTTGTGCCTCTCCAGCCTTCTTGCTGGCTGGGCATCAGAAGCTGAAAAATCCTTGACTTTAGCCTAAACACTACTTAGCAACAACTGAAAAACATCAGTGTGTTATCAACATTCTTCTCATACCAAACTCAAAAACATAGCACTGTACCAGCTACTAGGAAGACAATTAACTCTATCCCAGCTGAAACCAGGACATAACTATAGCCTCTTTAGCTAAAGAGGAAGGGAGGACATAATTAAAGCTAAACCAGTGTATTGGCTTTGTGTGGCAAGGTTTTGGTAGCGGGGGGGGTTACAGGGGTGGCTTCTGTAAGAAGCTGCTGGAAGCTTCCCCTGTGTTCGAGAAAAGCCCATACCAGCCGGCTCTAAGACGGACCCGCCGCCGGCCAAGGCCGAGCCAATCAGCGATAGTGGTAACGCCTCTGTGATAACATTTTTAAGAAGGAAAAAAAAGTTGGGACAGAGGTATTCGGCAGCCGGAGAGAGGAGTGAGAACATGTAAGAGAAACAACCCTGCAGACACCAAGGTCAGTGAAGAAGGAGGGGGAGGAGATGCTCCAGGCGCCGGAGCAGAGATTCCCCTGCAGCCCGTGGTGAAGACCATGGTGAGGCAGGCTGTCCCCCTGCAGCCCATGGAGGTCCACGGTGGAGCAGATATCCACCTGCAGCCCGTGGAGGACCCCACGCCGGAGCAGGTGGGTTCCCGAAGGGGCCTGTGACCCCGTGGGAACCCCGCGCTGGAGCAGGCTCCTGGCAGGACCTGCGGATCTGTGGAGAGAGGAGCCCACGGAGCAGGTTTGCTGGCAGGACTTGTGACCCCGTGGGGGGCCCACGCTGGAGCAGTCTGTGCCTGAAGGACTGCACACCGTGGAAAGGACCCATGCTGGAGCAGTTCGTGAAGAACTGCAGCCCGTGGGAAGGACCCACGTTGGAGAAGTTCGTGGAGGACTGTCTCCCATGGGAGGGACCCCACGCTGGAGCAGGGGAAGAGTGTGATGAGTCCTCCCCCTGAGGAGGATGAAGCAGCAGAAAATAACGTGTGATGAACTGACCGTAAACCCCATCCCCGTCCCCCTGTGCCGCTGGGGGGGTTGGTAGAGAATCCGGGAGTGAAGTTGTGCCCGGGAAGAAGGGAGGGGTGGAGGGAAGGTGTTTTGAGATTTGGTTTTATTTCTCATTACCCTACTCTTGTTGATTTGTAATAAATTGAGTTAATTTTCCCCAAACTGAGTCTGTTTTGCCCGTGACAGTAATTGGTGAGTGATCTCTCCTGTCCTTATCTCGACTCACAAGCTCTTTGTTATATTTTCTCTCCCCTGTCCAGCTGAGAAGGAGGGGGAGTGATAGAATGGCTTTGGTGGGCACCTGGCTTCCAGCCAGGGTTAACCCATCACAACCAGTTACCCTAAAATCCTTTCTGGTTGTATGACATATGGAATCTTATTCCTTTTCTAAAAACTGTTTAGCAGCTCTTTTATCACTGAAGCAAGTATGAGGGGAGGAGATAGATGATGCTATTTTGGGATAGTATACAGGGATGTGTATCTTGTTTTGATCCTCTGGGTTTGAAGAAGCATCTAAAGCTATTTACGCTGCTTGGCAGAGTTAGGTATACTCTACACCAGTAAAATGTGCATTTCTATGCTGCCTTAATGTGTTAAAACAGAGAGAAAACTTTAAGATTTTTTGCGAACTGCTGAGTTTTCTTTTTACTTACTTTATATGAAAAGATTCCTCATGGCATTTGTCACAGCTATTTTCTTATAATCTCCTTATTTTTGCTATCCCCTAAGGGCTACAGAATAGCTATCATGAAAGCAAAAGAGGTGCCTTAGAAACTTGTTTTGAAAAAGAGTGAAAATTTAATTCAACCTAGAGATGTAAAACATGAAAGTGTCAGTAGTCAGCTTCTCCTGATTATAAATATTATTAGCCTTCATGTACTGATGTCTTTAATTAATATTCATTTCTTCAGCCAGTTAAGAACCTCTTCAGCCTGTTTCTGCTGAATGCTGTACCTACCTCCAGAAAATATTTCCACTCTTTTTTTTTCCGAGTGATGTCCAATATAGAAGTCAATTTTGTAACAGCTCTGAATTAAGTCTAATAAAAGGCTCTTTATCATATTTTTCTGCTAGAGTTGTATTATTAATTTCCATTTCTATATCATTAGGCAAAACTATTAAGTACAGAAAAAACATGGCATTTTTAATACAAGATAGTTATGGCACTTGTAAGAATGTAGCATGCACACACAGTTGCTATCATGCAGATTTATAGGACCTCTAACAAACAAATATGGTGATTTAACAGTAATACAAAATACAGATTCATCTACAGTGAGACTATGATAAAAAAACCCAACAGTTGATGTACATAATGAATTGTTTTCTTGTCTTCTCACCTTTTAATGTATCTCATGTTTGGGGTTTTTATTTATTTATTTATTTAGAGTAGTAAATGCCACAATTCATGACAGTCATCTGATGGCCAGGATTTTCCCCAGGTTGTTACGTGGTTAGAATGATTTTTCCCTTGAGTAGAACTGGAGTTAGGAAACAAAGTTTAGATCCTATTCATGGCAGTCTGATCAGTTTGAAGGCAGGCAAGTAACTTTTCCACTCTGGTATTCTCCAGTTCTGCATCTGTCATTTATTAACATATGGATTGGTGGTGTGCTTGGAGTCTCATTAATTGTGTCTGGTTGACAATACCAAGAGGAAGCAGATAGTGAAGCCTGGAAAGTCCAGATGTTAGGCTAGTCAACAACACCAAAGGGTGATTTTGGTTTTTGCTGAGGAAGAGATCATCAAAAACAGGCCAGAAAAATGATGAACAGAAAAGCATGGAGAGAAGTGTTTTACAGTAGCAATGACTTCTAATGTGTGTCAGAGTCCATTTGTATAGCTTTGTATTCCTCATGAGGCTCTTGAGTGTCACTTCTGGACTGAGCATTCAGCCATCCATTAATCATTTTTTCACGGTATTTCTGCTGAAAGTATAATATATTGGAAATTCAGTAGCGCTGAAAAATAGGGCTTTGTTCTGTGGTTTTAGGTTTTTAGGTTGTAGGGGTTTTTTGCCAGGAACCTCCTTTTGTATGCAGCTAAGGTTACAGAATAAATGTTTTTATAATACTGAAGATGATGTTTTTTAAAACACTAATTCTTTACTGTTTATTGTTAACATGATTTGGGTAAGTTACTAGAGAGGAACACTATCCTGAGCACTGGTAAAATTCCTGGTGCTCTAGCCACATTTTAAATGCAGGGAATTCTTGTTTTCTCTTACATAGTTCTTCCTATAATTCAAGTCATTTTTATAATCTTTTTCTGTTGTCCCAATTTATAGCACAGAATTTTTTTATGGAACTAAATAGCAAAGGAATTTTAAAGATCATAAAATGCCTGCAATACTTCATTTTTAATCTATCTAAAATTTGATCTATCTATTCATTTCATTTTTCAATGAAGATCTGAGAATTCACATTTTACTTACAAAACATGTTTTGATATTAATAAATATAGTGATATTCAATAATACTAAACTAAAACTAATTTTAAACTCAACTGCACAAAAATATATGTTAGCAGCTAATTTTGTAGTTGGTAATTAAAGTAAAACTTTAAACAACATTGTCCACAGAAAAAGAGAAATATGTTGTACAGAAGCTGTCAAATATAAGTGATGTATCAAATATTAAGTGTTCTAAGAGACTTGTTAATGAATGATGTCTGTAAGAAAGAAGACTCATAACAAAATTTGGAAATAATTTTGAATAATTTTGAGTTCACATTCATGGTGCAGTGACATAAAGAAATTAGCATTTATACCTAAATAAAAAATTTGTTTTCCTAGTGCTGCTGTAAACATTTGTATGTGCTAATGATGTAAGTAAAAATTGTAAGCTTCCATATTCTAATAATTCCTTTCTTAATGTTCTGTTTTCTAGGTAAGTACTCCCTGTATTCTTCTTCATTAAACTGGCAGAAAACCTGCCATTCCTCTCTGCCTTCTCGAAGTGCAACAAAAGAGGTAAAAACCAAGACAACAAAAATGAAGGGCCATTTGGTAAGAATTCAGATTGGTTTGTGTGGTCATCTACTTTATTTTTTGAGGAATGTGACCATTACAGAGGATTGGTTTGTGTAGAATTGGTGAGAGGAGAGAAGCTGTTTACAGCAAATGTTCATGTAATGCTCATTGCACTTGCTGGCCGCCCAGGTCCAGAATCACATTATTAATGTAAAGGCTTTTTGTTTCCTAAAAGGCTGAAATAAAGCATAGCCAGAGAGTTTTGATGGCAGAAATCTCTGTTTGACAGTTATTTAGATCATATCACAGATGGAAGAAATTGCCCTTTCGGGAAAAGATATCTGGAAGTGGTGGCGATGCTCTTATTATTAAGTACAATTTGATCTTGCTTCCTTGAAGAGAAACAAGGCAAGAACAAACAAAAGTAAAAAGTGAAAAAAATGGAAAAAAATGCAGCTAACACTGGTTCTTTGCAATTTTTCTCACAACCATTTGGTGAAGCAATCGCAGGTAAAACAGATGGCCTTCTGAGCTTCTCCACAATCTGACTGTCCTGTGTTGAATTGAAGCTATTTATGACATTACTGATAGCTTCCATTGTAGTTATAGTCAGAGGAATGCAGAATTCACCCTTAGCCAGTTAGGACTGATTGCTTTTAGTTAGAAGGCTAAGGAGAGGAAAAAGAGGAAGAGAGGAAGAGATTGGGAAAAAAAATTACAAGGAAAATGACACAAGTGAAGGTTTTTGCAGCAGAAACATGAATCTCGCACTCAGGTGCTTTTCAGGACCTAACCAAAGATGTTGGATGTGGTGATGTCACATGGTGAGGTCCTCTGGACTCTCCAAATGTGAGCTTTGAAAGCTTAGTTGTGTTATAGAGGATTCCAAGGGTCCTGGACATGATAGTGAAGGCTGCCATACTGGCAGAGATGGATCTTGTCCATCTAGCTGTCCTTTCTAGTACCAGTGTCAAACTGTGGATCCCCCAAGAGTGGTATTGGCTTAGGAATTGTATTGGGTCTGTCTGGGATGGAGTTACCTTTTCCCATAGCAGCCCTCATAGTGCTGTGTTTTGTATTGGTAGCTAGAACGGTGTTGATAATACACCAGTGTTTTGGCTATTGCTGAACAGTGCTCGCACAGCATCAAGGCTGGCTCTCCAACATTCCCCCCCCTTCACCCCCAAAGGCCAGTAGGCTGGGGGTGGGCAAGATCTTGGGAGGGAACATAGCCAGGACAGCTGACCCAAACTGACCAAAGGGATATTCCATACCATATGACATCATGCTCAGCAATAAAAGCTAACAGAAATGGGGGGGGGGGGCATTCGTTATTAAGGCATTTGTCTTCTGAAGCAACCGCTATGCATACTGAGGCCCTACTTCCTGGGAAGTGGCTGGACACTGCCTGCTGATGGGAAGTCAAGAATAAATATTTTTGTTTTCCTTTGCTTCCATGCGTGGTCTTTGTTTTTCTTTATTAAACTGCCTTTATTTTGACCCATAAGTTCTTTTTCATTTTATTTTCTCCCCCCCTCGTCCTGCTGAGGAGGGGTAGTGATAGAGCGGTTTGGTGGGCACCTGGTGGCCAGCCAAGGTCAAGCCACCACATATATACATGTTTCATTGCAAAACTCAAGATCTTGGGTTTAATAGCCATTAACTTAACTAGCCATTAGCTTTTCTGGCACGTAACTGAAAAATAATTATTAACTTTAATCCTGCATGAATTTTAGTTTGCCTAATTACACTCTGTCTACATTAAATTTCCCTATGCTTGTATTCACACACATAGAGACACAGGCACACAAACACATATCTAAAACAATGACAAAAACTTAAATAAAATATTTTTGAGCTAGATGGAGTTTGGAAAATGGAAATGAAAATAGCTCCATAGAAAAGATTTCACCTGAAGAAAGACTAAAAGGCTAAAAAGGAGAAGACTAGACAGTACTTACTGCAATTATAGGAAGGATGGATAAGGAGCTCTGTCTTGCCTAAAAGTAAAAAGAACAGGGCAACATTTTCACTATTTTACTCATTTTAAAGAACTGCTTATTCAGTAACTAAAGATGTTCCGACATAGAGGAATATTCTCTTAAATGGTTACAGTTTTCTGAAAATAGGAGATTGTCATGTCTATTTTTAATGCAAACTTCTTTTTGTCTATAATACATAGTTAAAATTATTCAATTCAGCTATTAAAATATTCTTCCAATTAAAAAAATTAAATAAATTTAAAGGAACAACAATAACAACAAATTGAAAACCACATGTGCTGTTTCATTTCACATTTAACGCATTCTTTTTGTGGCACTTGATGCAGTTTTCTTGATGAATCTACATAGCTACTCTATATTGAGATCTTAAAAACTGTATTTGTTCTGAGAATTGTAGGGAGACTAATACTGGCTAATATTTTAATGACTTTTTTTTAAAGCTTTTCATAACTGATATCATAGTTCAGGTATATAGGAGGTAACATGCTACAGGCAAAGAGAATGAATGGTTTTGTACGGAGTACATTACTAAATCAACCTGTAGAGGGCAATATGGTGGTTTTCGCATAGCAAAATTTCTGGAGCTGTAATAGAGAAATGAGAAAGCTCATTAAGTGTTCATTATAAGTAGTTTAAAAGTTCATAAAAGATATCTACTATTACTATATTTTTCTGCTTATAATACTAAAATAATATATCTTGTTCTGAGTTGTCATGGAACGGAAACTGTCTTGCTCAGTGATTTAAAAAAAAATCTTTTTGCTCTGTAATTCTAAAAAGAAAAAAAAATTTAGTAACCAGTACAGTCCTATAAAGCTTTTGATACATGAAGAACTATACTATCCCACAATATTTTTCTTCAAAATAATGCACTGCATGTAGAGAGGATTGATGTCTGTTCAAAATACAGAAAAAAAACCCACCCCAAACCTGTGACTATGTGTCTATTCCCCACAACTTCAAACTTCTTTCTTCTCATTTAAAACACCCTTTGGGGGAGAGGAGTGAGTCCATTGATATGGTAAAAATCAACTGTGACTTGAATTCTGGCAAACCATGCACTTTTTGTACAAGCACATTTCATAATACTGAATGCTTTCTGACAGAAAATAAGGTTGAATCTGACTTTTGTGAGTCCTTTGACAGGAAGCCTGTTGAGAACTGGTGACTGCAATCCCTGTATTACCATCCTCAGAGCAGAAATAATAGAACCATTCAGAAAGGGGTCCCTAAGAGGAAAGGAATTGGGGCTTGGAAGGGTAGAATGAGTTTCTGTTGTACCATGCAAAATAAAGAAACAGTCATATATCAGGTAAGGTCTTCTATTTCTTTGTGCAGGGACCATTCAACTGTGCAAATTGCATTATTTAGGTAATATCTTGTGTGTGTGCACATTATCTTATGCATGCACAAGTGAGAGTGCTGAGAAATGGCACAAACATAATTGCATGCTCATAAACACAGACCAAGCTGAACTAAAATGCAGCCTTGCTTTGGAGGTTTTTTTTAACCTAATCTTTTTTGGTTTAAAATATTGACATTTTACCTGGAATAGTTCTAGCCACTTCTACTAATGTTTTTCTAACATGTTTTGTCAATTTTGTCAAACCAATTTAATATGCAGCTGTTCTTTCTGTCTCATTTTATTAGCATTGTACATTGCAAAGCAGAAACAGTGGCCATTGCCATGTCATCTTTCTCCCCACCATGACAATTTTCATATATTTATTTGTTGTTAGCTAATGAGTTAATATTTGTGTAAAGACTTTCATAGATACTTAATATTGTATTTAATGAACCTTGTCCAGGCAATATAAGCTGAAGTTGGATAAACTTAGAGTTTCTAATTCCACGGTCACCACAAAATCTTTAGCTCCCTAAATCTACAAAATTGATCTGTATTATTGTTAGAAGCAAAGTTTTCATATGAAATAAATATTCTGGTGTTGTACAAACCTGGGAGTTGGAAGTTCTAACTCAAAATGTTTAGCAAGTGGAAGAAACTACCTAAGGAAGATGTGGAATATCCACTCTTCTCAAAATGAAGACTGGATGTCTTTCTGGCTTTTTTGATGAACATATTTATTTCGATACAATAGTAAGTGGGTAATATTTGATGGTTATTCTGGCCTCCTGTGTGTCACATCTGAATTAGTGGATGTGGGAGTACCCCCAAACTCCTTGGTTGGAGTATGCCTGCCCATATTCTGAAACTGTATTTGGGTGGGGCCACGTCTTCTGTACTCAGTTTTTGTAGGTAGATCTATATACTTGGTCTGGAAAGGAACTCTGACGTACTGCATTCACAATAGAAATTTAATTTATGCCTGTCTAGCTCCAAGGTCTGATTTCAGATACTCCATCCAAATGCAAAGTCACCACAACTGACTTTGTTATGTACCAGTGAATGTTTCTCTTTGTACCAAGGAATGCGTTACTGCCTGGGACTTATAATCACCTCCCTGTGACTCATGAACAGTCTCATTTTGGCCTTTTTCAAACTGTTCTGCTTACACCACTCCTTTCTGCAGATTTTATTTTTCTAATGGCTACTTCTTCAACTGGAAGAATACAAAGGCTTTGAGCACGATAATGGCTAAATCTCCCTAAAGGACTCTTCACAGCAACATCAACTTAAATCAGTTACTAAAGTGGTTTCAAAATTCCACTCAAATCAAGGTATTAATTCAGTGGTAACATCTTCAAAATTTTACTTTGAGTTTTGCTTTATTATATCAAAAGGACAACACTATGCAGAGAGTCTTCTCTGTGACTTCTGAAAAGAGCTGAATTTTTCAAAGGTGACAAAGTCTGTCTGAATAGATAAAAAGACTGTAAGTTCCACATGCTCTTTTTGAGTTCTTTCTTGCTATGATAATAGAGTGTATCTTTGATTATCTCTCCCATCAAATATGAAGGCTTGCTCCATCCACATTCAAGCAAGACTCTGCCAACTTGGAGATAGAGCAGTTCTCAAAATCTTCAAAGAGGCAACATGATGTTCAGCTGTGTCAAACATATAAAGTTAACTGGATCATATGACAAGTCTAAGAGTGCCGTTACAGTCTTTTCTGACTGATTATGCTGACACTTCTCATTTCCACCATCCTGAGGGGGTATTCAATATTTCAAATGTTGGCGAGGGTCACTTCTAGCCTTTTTAATTTGAAGATGCTGATTAGCGTCAACACTACAGAGCAGAATTCATTTTCTTCACTAGTTTAAGGCTCTGATAACAAAGGAGCAGGTAGCCTTTATTGATAGTCTTTAACAAAGCCATATGTTTAACAAATTTGAATGGACTGTGATGAAGGGAAAACCAACCTTTGCTACAAAGCTTCAAAAGCTTTGTGATGATGTTTACGTACACATTACTGTAAATGATTATGTGTGAATGGTTGCTTACAATACAAAAGTGAGATAATGGCTCAATTTGTATTTTTCTCCTCATTTTTATAGTTATCTTCAACACATGCTCATCAAATTTGACAGGGGCATGAAGTAATTTTTGCAAATACTTAGCGAGTGTATTTTTTTCCCTAACTCTTGCTCTGCAGCTTACCCTGGGAAGCAGTGACTCATTTCATACAATGAAGCCATTTTGTAGAGAATTATTTCCTATGAGATGGTTGTGTGTTGTGTTTTATCTTGATAGAAATCAAAACTTATCCTTAATAGACATAGAACAGAATCAGACATATCCATTACATAAGAAGAGAGGATGAGTAACTACTAATTATTTTCAACGGTTTGACAAGGGAAAGGAAACCCTACCCAACATTTCCTGCAAGTAAACCCATTCTTTTCTTTCAAAAGAAAATCATAACAGCATACCTGTTGCGGCGACTCAATCAAGCGCTCAAGCTCTCTGTGCAAGATTCCCTTTATTTCACTAAAAGATCAAACTTATATATGTTTCAAGAAAGGTCTAGAAAGAACTAACGGCACACAGCCAATACTACCAACACAGGAGGGCATATCTGGCTCAGCTGGGATGTTTGGCAGTCCTCAGAACAGTTAAAGATAAAAACATTCCATAGACATACTCGTGACTGTCTTCAGCCACATCTTCCCAGGCCTACACAAGGCCATCCTCCAACCTGACCTTGTGAAACTAGTTCTTCAAAGGCTTGGCAAACATGCAGCACAACAAATTCTAACGGTCACTCTTGAAAACAAATGCCAGGTGTTCCGAGCTGCTCCCACACCTGTCACAATGCCACATGCAATAATTCAGAAGCTGTGCCCCTGTGTGTGAAAGCAGATTCTCTACTGATTTCAGTTGCAAATCAGCATGCAATTTTCTCTGCAGTGACTTAAGTTCATTTCCAGTGGAGATCAGAAATTGGGATGATGATAGCAAGGAAAAGAATCCAATACTCTGTTTTAGTTTGACACAATATGGCTGCTGCAGCACAAAGAAAGGTGTTACAGTTGTTAAATGTTAAAGTGCAGTACTTGTAAGATCTCTGTGGGAAAATAAAGGATTTTGTTTCTTGTATACATGTTACCTGATCAGAAAGTAACTCCCGAAACACACAAAGTATGTTTAGAGGAGACATTGCTTTTTTCTGCGCAGGGTACAAGGTGGAAGTTTTCCACAAATCGAGCACACCTACTCAGGTTTTCAGTCCATACTTATACACTACAGATAAAACACCACGCCAATCTAATACATATGTTCCGCCTAACTATTGCATATTCATTATGTTGAGCAAGCATGACGTGTTGTTCTCTTGAGCAATCATCCCAGAGTCTTCTACACCTGCGCAGGGGTCTCTAGTGGTCTTCGGTGGTCTTCAGTGGTCGTTTGGGGAAGAATACCCCTACTCCTTTTGTCCTTTTATGGTCATGGGTCATCTGAGGACACCAGGGTCTTTGTTTCTCTTGCCAACCCCTTGTTTCTCAATGCCGAAGGAGGATGTATGTCCTTAATTAGCAAGTCTGTGACTCTAAGCATCCTCTATTGTAAGCAGAATCTTAAACTAGATAAGCTTTACCTTGAGTACACATAATCTAAACAGTCCTTGAATAGCAAGCACATCACACTTCTCATGTTTTAGTTTGGTTTTTTTTCTTTACGTTATTACCGCCTTCTTATTTGTTAATCAGTCTTTTGAAGGCTTGAGGCAACATACAGACTAGGATTTATGCACTATTTTCATAGCTGAATATTTTCACTGTCTTTCAATTTCCTTTCTCTGCTGTGTTACCAAAAAAGCTGGTCAAAGAAACTCTCTAAGACTCAATTTTGGAGTTTTAGAAAGCAGGCATTCTTTATTGCAGTGCTGGGTGCATGGGGGATCACTCCACCTATCGTGCACACCGTTACCTACGGCAAGCAAAATTTATATTATTCCAGTCATACATATTCATATTATCATTTACATAGTGTCCACCCTTTGGTCACACGCAGTGTGGGTCATCTCTTTCTCCTAGTTAACTGGCCTTGGCAAGCTTTAATTACAAAAACTCAGCAGAACTCAAAGCTTATCATCAGGGCCCAAGGCGCATCAGGCCCGAGGCCCCGTCTGTTGGCGCCTCCAGCGCATACCATTGACAAAGCTCAAGGTTTTTCTTATCTAATTAGTACATACCAAAATTTTGAAGTTTTCAAGCAAGCAAAAGTTCATTAGTACAGCAATACAGTAAAATTTTCCTTCTCCTGCCTTTGTTCAAGGCATCAGCTGCAACATACTTGAAACTCCATACAAAAAAAAATGCATTAAGAAAAATCTGTGTTGCAAACTTTGACATTCCAACTTTGGAAATTATTAAATTATCCTTACTTTATAAACTTAATTTTGTCCCTGCATACATGGACCGATAGTCTTCAGTTGTATAATTGCCAATTTTTGCAAAGGACCTTAGCCTCATGTATGCAATGAGATTGACAGTACTGACTTTTTTATTTTATCCTCACTGTTCTTTGTGGAGAGCCCCTATCTTTTTTTTTTTTTTTTAATATCCCTGTTCCAAAGTCTGTATAACATTGTGAGTCCTGACCAGGAAAACAAATTGTTAGTTCCTTCGTTCGCTTTTCTGAAATGTTCAGTAATATAATATCCGAGGCCTTGACAAATGGTCTGTGTATTTATCTTTACAATGACCTGAACAGATAAAATGGTAGCAGTGCTTCTATTGTCAGATACAGGAAGATTAATGGCAGAAATATACATTAATTATTTTGGGTGCTGAATTTAAACACCAAGGTTCTGATTTTTCAATTTTGTGTTTTTATAGCACATTTTTACTCAAATCTCTTATCAACATCACTTACAAATGAAATTGTTCAACATTTCTACAAATGAGGCAATAAGGATGAGACCCACCTGGCTAAAGGCAGACACCTCTATTGTAGACATTACATTTGAGGATCTTGCACTAAGCACTCTTAATGGAAAGAGATCAGTATTCTTAGGGAATGACTTGTCTCATTCCAGAAGTTTGAATACTTAGTCTAACAAAACACTATTTACTTTTGTTCTTGCTCTTTCAATTAACAAATTGAATCAGTTCACCAAGGGCTCAGATGAGCACCCTAGCCAACACAACAAAAGCAGTAGGAGTGTGTGACCAAGAGCAAAAGGGAGGCAGGCATGCTGCTCAGCCATATGTATGCATATGTATGCTCTACCTTTATCCACACACAAATCAGAGCGGCTGCTGTAACTTCAAGACTACTGTGAGACACTTGGGAGCTTAAGAGTGATTCTAATTGAAACATAAGGAAAAGATATTTAAGGTTTGATTCTTAAAGACACCCTTAAGTCTTTAGAGTGGTAGATCATATTAAACAGCATTGTAAACAAAGTACTGTGAAAATTCCTCATAGCAAGAAGAACTCTGCTTGTTAGGACGAGCATCAAGCTATATATCATAATTATGTTATATCAATCTTTTTATGAGCAAAAGTTCCTCCTTTTTCCTAGACATCGTAGAACTTGACTCCTTTGCATTCAGGAAAGGATATCACTATCTTTTCTTTTCATCAGTTAGACTAAGCTGAAGACATGTCCTCTGTCTCTTTCTCTCATGAGTGATTTGTGTGGAGCATGAGAGCCACGTGGACAATATTTTTGGGGGAGGGGTTGCTGGTTTTTTTTAAAGGAAGGTTTTAAGACAGCCTGGTTATATCATGTTGGGAAGAGATAATGAATACTACTAGATCAATACTCTACATTTCCAAATGTCATAGAATGTGGAAGTCAGTTTATACAGAGGAGAGATGTCTACTCTTTGCAGTGTTTCTATGGGGATCAGAAAGTCTTGAGAATAGCAGTGTTAAAGAAGACAGCATAGTTCTTTTACTTCGATTTATTCATGGAGTTATTAATAAAACAACAATACAAGTTGAAAATTAACCAGAAATTATAAACTTCATAAGCTGATGATTTCTAATGGACAATACCTTTCTGGAAAATTAGATGTCAGTGGAAACCTGTAATGGAATACATAGTCTTTCACCTGTGTTGGAGATATGCAAGAAACAAAACAAAGGATGCTACTTAACCCCTGTAAGGAGTTAAAGAGGCGTGACCCTGAGAGAAGGGACGACCCAGATAAACACAAGGGAAACTCTACTACTGATAAAATCAAAGAGCGACTTGAACTTTGAGTGAACTATCCTAATTAACATAGTAAAACCCCTGCCCTCGGGTAGGGAAAACCCCCTACCAACAGAAGCCCCTTCCTCACTGAACATGTGCAGTAAAAAAGGAGGACACTGTGACTTTAAGTGGAGACAAGGCTCACAAGAACCAATAGGAGCAAGGGGGACTGAGCGAAACTGTAAAAGTAGTGATAACTGTTGCACGGGATATATAAATGTTCTCCGTGTGTTAACCAAGGTGTGCTAGCTTTGTGGAGTTACCACCTGGCACCATCTCTGTGCAGACATGAAATAAATATCTCGGCTCTGTGTGTTATTGGCTCTTCGCACACCAGGTGAAGAACCCCGTTTTGGGACAACACCTGTACATTGTAAATTTTAATTCAGCCCTCATGAATAGTGTGCAAATACTTGATACATGTTTGATTTTGGTAAAATAAGCAATAAATCCATGGAAGTTGATAACACATAAAAAGAACATTGTATATACTTAAGAAATGGATTCAGAAATTAGTTGATTATTAACCTGTACAGAATATACAAATTGAATCCTAAACTGCCAAATCGGTAGTCAGTATGCTACAGAAGTAAGGCATATTAACAGCACCTAAAATTTCTAAAATGTCTTTATTTTGGCATTGCTACCTTGCTATTCTAAATATAGTAGCATCTGATATTCAAGGAAGATGTTCATTTTGAGAGATGAATAAACAGAATTGTTCTGCTGTGTAACTACAGCAGTATGTCATTAATGTTGTTTAATGAGTAACATTATATACGACACTGACTATGGTTAAAGACAGGATTTAATAAGAACTCTTGATTTTTTAATTGCTTATATTTATCAGCTACTTTATGCCCTTAAATAATTTTTCTGTCAGAACAATATAATTTTTTTACAACATGATTATTGAAATTCAATCTATAGGATCTTTCTGGTTTTGCCATTAGGATGTGTGCCAAATAAATATTAGGCTTCTTGGCCAGTGTTGGAAATTGGGTGCTGAGCTGAATGGACCCAGTGTGGCTATTCTAATGGCTCTATGATATGTAAGGGGGACAACAGAAGGTCTTCATGAAAGATTCTCTGGGATATTTAATGAAATAAAGGGAAGAAAAATCTGTATGAATCAATTACAAATAGGGTCTTCAAGAGCAGCAGTATGAAGTCCCAGGTTTCAATAGTAAAAGTGTGTATTGGCAGAGTTTAAAGAGCTAATTGAGCATAAGTTAAAAACAGATTCATCTTTGTAAGGCAAATTTAAGGATAGAATATGACAAAATATAACAAAGTCAAGCCAAGCGTATGCCATTAGTGAATATTTGTCTCACTCCTTTGAACCTGGGGTCTTCTCCAGCATCTATGTTTGATAAGTACCATATAAAACCATTTTTGTGATCCCCATATGTAACAGATGGACTTGTGGTATGTCTATGCAAACTGTGCAGTGTTATAAGAGCTTGTTCTTATTCACAACTTTATTATATGACCCTTATGTTAGGGATTTTTGTTTGTTTTGGCTGAGACAAACATATGCACACCTCTTAAGACACCTAGCATACTTTCTCAGATCACTGTCAGTCAGAGTACATTCAGCACTTAATAAAAAAATATGAGCACATTTTTGGACAATTCCTGCAATAATCTTCTTTATAAGTAAAACAGCAGTACATTTTTGAGGAAATTTGTCCTCTAAAAGATAAGAAGGACAATCAAATATTCATAAATCAGTAAGAAAAGAATTCAAATAACATTTATATTCCTGGAGTTCTTTTGCTTATCTTCTGAGAGGTAAATAGTTGCCAGTATTCAGCAGTCAGGGAATGCTCAACAGCAAGATTTAGAAGAGTTAAACAAATAAATATATATAAAGGGAAGATCTTTAAAACAATTAAAAGGGGGGGGGAACTTTGTCCAATCTATGTATATATAAAAGAAGATTCTTAACTATATAGTTCTGGGCCCCACAATTTAAGAAGGATATTCAGGTCCTTGAATGTGTCCAGAAGAGGGCAACAAAGCTGGTGAAAGGGCTGGAAGGCATGTCCTATTGATATCGACAAAGATTAACTTAGTTCATTTTACCCTAACAATACTTTGGCATTGTAAACCAGGATATTGCTGTCTAAGAACAAAACCCCAAATTGAATGATGGTCTGCTTTGTTAAAGGTCTGTGAAGGACTGCTTAGTGTTGCCAAATTTAAGTGAAACTAGAGGAAAGGTAATTCTGGCAGGGGGAGATCACAACCACCGACTCAAGGACCACCCACTCAAGAAACCCACCGATCCTAAAGGTTAAGGAAGTAAAGGTCTCAAAAATCATAGCGGGCATGTGTAGTTATTTACATGATAGGCAAAAAATTTTAACCAATCATTTAATAGAATAACAATGAATATATATTAACTGACTAAATTTTGTGTATAAATAACTGTCAGTTTGTACTGATGGTGTGCTGGTTTGTGCCGTGCACCTGCATCTGCGCATTTATGTAATAAAAGAAAATACCTCGACTCTGTGTGTAAATTGGGGGACGCACATGGGATAACAGACCCAAGTTTTTGGGACAACACTATGAGGAGAGGCTAAGGACTCTGGGTTTGTCTAGTTTGGAGAAAAGGAGGCTGCGGGGTGACCTCATTGCTCTCTGCAGCTTCCTGAGGAGGGGAAGTAGAGACAGAGGTGCTGATCTCTTCTGCCTGGTAGCCAGTGACAGAACACGTGGGAATGGTGCAAAGCTGAGCCAGGGGAGGTTCAGACTTGACATTAGGAAGCATTTCTTTACTGAGAGGGTGGTCAAACACTGGAAGAGGCTTCCTAGAGAGGTGGTCGAGGCCCCATGCCTGTCAGTGTTTAAGAGGCATTTGGACAATGCCTTTAATAACATGCTTTAACATGATTGTTGTAGGTCCCTTCCAACTGAACTATTCTGTTCTGTTCTATTCTGTTCTATTCTCAGTCACTTGACTTTTTTTTTGTCTCTTCAAAAGTATAGAATATAGAACAAAAGCCAAACAAACATATATGGCCAATGTGCCCAGTTTTTAGCATCTGAATTTTTTTTGGCAGATCATGCAAGAACCCCACCTTCCAGTTCATTTTAGCAGTGCCAAGGTGTATTGGCTTTGTGTGGCAAGGTTTTGGTAGCGGGGGGGGTTACAGGGGTGGCTTCTGTAAGAAGCTGCTGGAAGCTTCCCCTGTGTTCGAGAGAGCCCATACCAGCCGGCTCTAAGACGGACCCGCCGCCGGCCAAGGCCAAGCCAATCAGCGATAGTGGTAACGCCTCTGTGATAACATTTTTAAGAAGGGAAAAAAGTTGTTGGGACAGACAGAAACGGCAGCCGGAGAGAGGAGTGAGAACATGTAAGAGAAACAACCCTGCAGACACCAAGGTCAGTGAAGAAGGAGGAGGAGGAGATGCTCCAGGCACCAGAGCAGAGATTCCCCTGCAGCCCGTGGTGAAGACCATGGTGAGGCAGGCTGTCCCCCTGCAGTCCATGGAGGTCCACGGTGGAGCAGATATCCACCTGCAGCCCGTGGAGGACCCCACGCCGGAGCAGGTGGGTTCCCGAAGGGGCCTGTGACCCCGTGGGAACCCCGCGCTGGAGCAGGCTCCTGGCAGGACCTGCGGATCTGTGGAGAGAGGAGCCCACGGAGCAGGTTTGCTGGCAGGACTTGTGACCCCGTGGGGGGCCCACGCTGGAGCAGTCTGTGCCTGAAGGACTGCACACCGTGGAAAGGACCCATGCTGGAGCAGTTCGTGAAGAACTGCAGCCCGTGGGAAGGACCCACGTTGGAGAAGTTCGTGGAGGACTGTCTCCCATGGGAGGGACCCCACGCTGGAGCAGGGGAAGAGTGTGATGAGTCCTGCCCCTGAGGAGGATGAAGCGGCAGAAAATAACGTGTGATGAACTGACCGTAAACCCCATCCCCGTCCCCCTGTGCCGCTGGGGGGTTGGTAGAGAATCCAGGAGTGAAGTTGTGCCCGGGAAGAAGGGAGGGGTGGAGGGAAGGTGTTCTGAGATTTGGTTTTATTTCTCATTACCCTACTCTTGTTGATTTGTAATAAATTGAGTTAATTTTCCCCAAGCTGAGTCTGTTTTGCCTGTGACAGTAATTGGTGAGTGATCTCTCCTGTCCTTATCTTGACCCACAAGCTCTTTGTTATATTTTCTCTCCCCTGTCCAGCTGAGGAGGGGGAGTGATAGAATGGCTTTGGTGGGCACCTGGCATCCAGCCAGGGTCAACCCATCACACAAGGGGAAGCAGCCTGCTTGGCTGCAGCTGATTCCCATTCTTTTGGGTATCCCTGCTACTTGTCTGCTTTTGCTGAGACATTGTGAGCAAGTTCTTACCACTCACCTCTTTTTCCTTCTCTAGTGCTCTGCAGCCTGGGAAAGGTAAATGTTGCCACCCTTACTGGAGCCAGACAGAGGTTATTCCCCTTTCGGGAATGCTCCCCCATCCGTTGTTTTCACAAAGAGCCTTATCTTTCTTTTTGTCTTGTTTCCTGTTGGGGTTCCACCTTTGATTTAATTCCAGCAATTCAAGAGGATTAATATTAGCCAGATAGATTTAGGTGCATATAATATTTTTATATATGCACACACACAGTCCCCCCAGTTTTCCAGTTCTCCATGATAGAGCTTTTTCTGTACTGAACATAAATTTCCTTTGTATCCTTCAAATTCCCATGCTAGAGTGTACAATCCATTTCATAATTTGTTTGTGTGTGGTTTCCAAGGTACTACTGAAGTGCGACTTTTCTGCTTTTTGTAGTTGGGACCTCTAAGAGCATTGCACAGAGGCTGAGATAGTGGAGGCCAAGTAGATGCACTTTCATAAATAAAGGCAATGCCATGGACAATCTTGAGTAGTTGAATGTATAAAAAAACACAGTATCTTTTATAATATGGGAAAACAATTTAATATATTCCTGTTGCTTGAAGACAGAAGAAGTTCTTATATGAGGTTATACACGTGTTTTGTTACTTTGCATTAGTGGAGAATGCTATGCACTGCTATGCAATAAGAAACATACCACAGAATATAAAACTTCCCTTAGCAAAATGTCGTGGTTTAACCCCAGCCAGCAACTAAGCACCACACAGCCGCTCACTCACTCCCCCCCCACCCAGTGGGATGGGGGAGAAAAATCGGGAAAAGAAGCAAAACTCGTGGGTTGAGATAAGAACAGTTTAATAGAACAGAAAAGAAGAAACTAATAATGATAATGATAACACTAATAAAATGACAACGGTAATAATAAAAGGATTGGAATGTACAAATGATGCGCAGTGCAATTGCTCACCACCCACCGATCGACACCCAGTTAGTCCCCGGGCGGCGATCCCCCACCCCCACTCCCCCCCAGTTTATATACTAGACATGACGTCACATGGTATGGAATACCCCGTTGGCCACTTTGGGTCAGCTGCCCTGGCTGTGTCCCCTCCCAACTTTTTGTGCCCCTCCAGCCTTCTTGCTGGCTGGGCATGAGAAGCTGAAAAATCCTTGACTTTAGACTAAATGTTACTTAGCAACAACTGAAAACATCAGTGTTATCAACATTCTTCACATACCTAACTCAAAAACATAGCACTGTACCAGCTACTAGGAAGACTATTAACTCTATCCCAGCTGAAACCAGGACACAAAAGCATATACGATCATCTTTTTGTCTTTACAGAGATTAAATCCTGAAATCATTTGTATAACAAATCTAATCAATCTGAGTTCATAACATGAATCTGAAAAGTTATCTGACCTTTTCAAATGTACCAGTGGATAGATCCTTCTCCTCCCACAGAGATCTTTTTATATATGCAAAAGTAGTTCTCCTGGCCCACCTGCTGCTTCAATGTAAATTCAGTCTGTGGCTTTTTTAGACATTGGTCTTAACCGATTAAGCTGTGCTTATGGTCTGTCTCCACCAAAAAAAGATTAGAGAAAAGATTAGTGCCTGGCAGTGGGGGAAACCGTTCCTGAGAGACTTTCTGCTTTATCTGCTTAATCAGTAAATGGTTGAAGTATGACTGGATGGAAATAAGCAGCCAACTTCCTGCATCCACCAGGGTGGAAGCCGCAGCCGAGATGAGGAGCATTTGTTTTCCAGGCACAGGAGTGTTCAGATCCTTTGGAATAGCATACTTTAATGAAGTTGATTATGTAGCATTTTGTTTCCAGTTTTCCCAGGAATGCATCTTTTTGGCTGTTAGTCTCATGCTGCTTCTATTGAGATAAAATGAGTTTACCATCTATCTGTGAGCACCCAACTCTGGAGAAAGTGGCTATATTCCGGGGTGCTTACATTCACGGATCGCCAATTGATATTAAACAACAAAGGAAACTGTATGAGACTTTATTATTATTCTTCAGCAAAGCATTTGCATTGTCTACAGCTTGCTGCCTTTAAACCTTCTGTGCTTGTGTGTAGAGAAAGGGGGAGAAGGGGCATGCTATAAAAAAATCTCACCATGTTTGTATTCAATATTGAGTCATAGAAGAGAAGTGTAGTGAAAAAAGGAAAAAATACAATACCAGGTAATGGCAATAAATATCTGGCTTATAGCAGCACAAAGTTTTATTTGTTTTACACAAATGTATGAATAATGTATTCAGCACATTTACTGTTTGGACAGGACAGTACTGTATGTATGTGCAGTAACAAGTAATTACACACTTTTTCAGGGAAGAAATGTTACTTAATTTTTTTAATACGAGTAAACTAGGGTTATTGTCTCCAAATTTCAAGCAAAAAATATACTAGGAGTTTGATTAGTCACAAATTGTTTCTTAATCCTATTTGTCAGATGTTATGCATTGCATGCAATATTTTATATATTTTTATCTGGAATATATTTGTTTCATATTTTAACAAAATAGATGAAAACAGCCTTTTGCATCTTAGTCAGTGTGGCAGAATTTCTTTCTCTGCAATTTTATCAGACTGTGCCATGAAGAGAAACTTCCTTTATGAATAGAATTGAAAGACTTACTGAAACTTCTTGTATAAAAAAATAAATCTCCCTTGATTTTGTCCTAGTGGAAAAACAGATGTAAAATTCCACCTGGCGTTAGAGAACTGCTGTTATCTGGTTAGTGTTTTAGTGGAAGCTCTTTTGAGTAAAAGGTAAACTAGTGAGATTCTTAAAAAAAGTTACCTGAAGAAAAATGATCTCTTATTCCAGCTGCCTTCCCAAAAGTAGTTTCAGGTTAAATCAATATTTATAATCTCAGGTCCTTCATGCGTATATGTATTGGGTCTGGCTGAGATGGGGTTAATACTCCCCATAGCAGCCCCTCGTAGTGCTGTGCTCTGCATCAGTAGCTAGAAAGGTGTTGATAACACACCAGTGTTTTGGCTACTGCTGAGCAGTGCTGGCACAGCATCAAGGCTGTCTCTCCAACATTTTTGCCCCCCCCTCAATGGCAGGCTGGGGCAGGGCAAGATCTTGGGAGGGGACATAACCAGGACAGCTGACCTAAACTAACCAACCAGATATTCCATACCATATGACGTCAGCTCAGCTATAAAAGCTAAGTAAAGGGAGACGGAAGGGGGGCATTTTTGTCTTGCGGAGCAACCACTACGCGTACTGAAGCCCTGCTTCCCAGAAAGTGGCTAGACATCGCCTGCTGATGGGAAGTAGAGAATAATATCATTTGTTTTTCTTTGCTTTCACTCTATTAAACTGTCCTTATCTTGACCCACGAGCCTTTGTTATATTTTCTCTCCCCTGTCCAGCTGAGGAGGGGGAATGATAGAGCGGCTTTGGTGGGCACCTGGCATCCAGCCAGGGTCAACCCACCACAGTCTTTTTGGTGCCGAAACCCAGGAATGTGAGGAATTCAAGATAAGGATAGTAACTGAGAGAAGTAACGGGCAAAACATGGACTGAACACAGCTAGAGAGTGGAGCTGCATGACAAGTGGGGAATTTTTGTTGTTGTAATTGTGGTGAAGGGACAAGGGGTGGACTGTGCGTAAATTGTCCACTCTTTGTCGGTGTTGTGATACTATTATTTTGATTTTGGTGTGGAGAATTCTTTTTTGTTGATGTGAGTGAAGTTTGTGAAAACTGTGAAGAGTTTGTGTCATGAATGTAGATTTTAATGATAATTCTTAAATATGTGATGCACAGAGGCGAGGGGTGGAATGTATTGGGTTTGTATGGCAAGGTTTTGGTAGCAGGGGGGTTGCAGGGGTGGCTTCAGTGAGAAGTTGCTAGAAGCTTCCCCTGTGTCTGACAGAGCCAATGCCAGCCGGCTCCAAGACGGACCTGCCACTGACCAAAGCCAAGCCCATCAGCGACAATGGTAGCACCTCTGGGATAATATATTTAAGAAAGAGAAAAAGTTGCTGGGACAGACAGAAATGGCAGCTGGAGAGAGGAGTGAGAACATGTAAGGGAAACAACCCTGCAGACACCAAGGTCAGTGAAGAAGGAGGGGGAGGAGGTGCTCCAGGCGCCGGAGCAGAGATTCCCCTGCAGCCCGTGGTGAAGATGATGGTGAGGCAGGCTGTCCCCTGCAGCCCATGGAGGTCCACGGTGGAGCAGATATTGCCTGAAGGAGGCTGTGACCCCATGGGAACCCCGCGCTGGAGCAGGTTCCTGGCAGGACCTGCGGATCTGTGGAGAGAGGAGCCCATGCTGGAGCAGGTTTTCTGGCAGGAATTGTGACCCCATGGGGACCCACGCTGGAGCAGTGTGCTCCTGAAGGACAGCACGCCATGGAAAGGACCCATGCTGGAGCAGTTTGTGAAGAACTGCAGCCCATGGGAAGGACCCACGTTGGAGAAGTTCGTGGAGGACTGTCTCCCGTGGGAGGGACCCCACGCTGGAGCAGGGGAAGAGTGTGATGAGTCCTGCCCCTGAGGAGGATGAAGCGGCAGAGACAATGTGTGATGAACTGACTGTAACCCCCATTCCCCGTCCCCCTGCACCGCTGGGGGGGGTAGGCAGAGAATCCGGGAGTGAAGTTGTGCCCGGGAAGAAGGGAGGGGTGGAGGGAAGGTGTTTTGAGATTTGGTTTTATTTCTCATTACCCTACTCTTGTTGATTGGTAATAAATTGAGTTAATTTTCCCCAAGCTGAGTCTGTTTTGCCCGTGACGGTAATTGGTGAGTGATCTCTCCTGTCCTTATCTCGACCCACGAGCCCTTTGTTATATTTTCTCTCCCCTGTCCAGCTGAGGAGAGGGGAGTGATAGAACAGCTTTGGTGGGCACCTGGTGTCCAGCCAAGGTCAACCCACCACAGTATATATGGTACATAAGACTTTTTATTGAAATGACAAGGTTATATATAGGTTTTAAATAGAAAAAGCCAAAAGTTAACATGGAGAATGAAAAATCTAATGTGAAAACTGCAGTGCAAACCTCTCCAGTTTCAGAAAAATGATGCCTTTCCACAATATTTCTGATAATGTAATTTAAAATAATACTGTTAAAAGAAGTAATCAAATTAATAAGAAAATTCTGAGTACTATTTCAAGAAAACTTCCTATTTTTAATGTTAGGGAATTGCTTTATTGATTTAATGTAAGATGCTTAGAGAGCTCCATGATTTTTCCACAAAATGTACTTTCCTCTTGAATATGCTGTTTATTGTTCATAATTTGAAAAATCAATGTGTCATGACCCACTCAGAAGAGGAGGGTGAGTGACTCAGATTCACGAATCCTCAACGGTATGGACTAAGATGAGACAACTCTCAAGGTCTGTTACGGATGCACGACTAACCAAATCCAACAGGTGTTAAAACTCAGATTTATTCTTCAGCAAAAGTTAGTTTGAAGTCCGGTAACATTTTATAAAACCACAGGCTCAATGATGTAAAGAGAATTAATACTACACGGCCGACTTAAGAATCCCCAAGATTTAAAGTGATGGCTCAAAATGTGCATATCACTCACCTAAAAGCTGAGGGCTCTCTCCCTCGAGGAGTTACCTCGGGCGGTGCCCCGGCCCGAGGGGGAGTCCCCGACTGCAGACCCGCTGCTCCGAGGAGGACTGCCCACGTGTCCTCCGGCGGGACCCCGTTTATACCCCTGTCGAATCTGACCTGTGGTCATTTAATTCTATTGGCCAGTTCAAATTTCAACCTGCAGCCTCCAGGGTTTCCTTCCCCTTCTCCCTTCCTGGAGAAGTTTCGTTTCCTGCTGGCAGGATGGGGGGGGGGGAATATGTACTGCCACAGTATACAAACATTTATTAGATTCCCACAGTGATTAATATATGTCTTAAACTAGGTTTTCCGATAACTGGTTAGGTATATAACAAATTATGGCAAGTGGTAAGGTACAGCATGTGTTACTTAGCAACTCTAAGAGAAAAGAGAAAAGAGAAACGGGGGGGGGGGGGGAAGAGGAGGAGAGGGAGAGAGAGGGACAGATCACCGGTCCTGGTTCTAGCGTTGGTTCAGCCAATGGGTAGTTACTGGTTTGTAAGAGCGCTCTTCTGTGGAATTCCGCACTTTCCTTCTTCTTTCTTCTCTTCTTTTCTTCTCTTTTTTTCTTCTCCTTTTTCAGTGGCACCTATCTTCCCCCTTTACGTTCGCCGTATCAGTACAACCTGCCCTCCTGCTATGGTGGCAGCTTCATTTCAGGTTCTCCCCCCTTCCCCAGGTGACGTGTAGCATGATTTGGGTTGAGAGAGGGATGCTGTAGTCATATATGTTTAGCGTGATCTCTGTAATCTTCAGTAGCATATGCAGGGGTGTCAACTTTAATATACATTTTGCGGGTAATGAGGCAAAGATCATTCATCCGACACGATGGCCCCGAAAACAGTTAACAAACTTCACAAGTTGCACCAGGGCAGAACCCTCCTGTCTCCACAGGGCTTCCTACCCCAGCCGCATCCTTTGCTATTCCTCCCACATGGGTCAAGTGTCAGCCTTATCAGTTCATTGAGCACCAGGCCTGCCTTATTCAGTTCAGGGTACTTGTGAGTGTTTGAGACAATCCTCAGAAAGGCTCGGAGGGCCTCTGCCCCCCCCCTTATGTTTACCAAGTTTTGTCTCTTGCCATTGTTGCCGAAATCCGGAATAAAACTCCTTAAGAGCAATGAGAAGTTAAGAAGCAGGCACTCCTTTATTGCAGCGCTGGGCACACGGGGGATCGCTCCACCTATCGTGTGCACCTGTCTTGTCTAACGATACAGTTAAATACACACCTGTTATACATATTCATTAAGTTTCTGGGAAATGTTATACATAATCATCAACTTTCCAGTAAATCATTAGCATATGTATATGTCTCTTCACGCAGGCGCAGCAAAGGTCTCTGGTGGTCTTCAGAAGCCCTCTGGTGGTCTTTCATAGTCTTCCTCACTTGTCCGCTTCTTGACCTCCTTTAGCTGATTCTGCGCAGTATGATTCTCATCACTATCTATATTAGTTTGCATAAAAATGTATACTATGTTCTCTTTTGAAATCCAACCTTTTCAATGATTGGTCTTTCAGTTTGTTATCAAAATGGGAAAGGTAGGGAGTTTCCAAGAAGCAAATCTTCTTGGCTTCTTAAAAGAAAATATAAGCCAACGATAATCAGCTAAAAGTACAGTACTACACATTCTTTAAGTTCTTTATCTACTATAGTCACACACCACAACTCTATATTCCTAATATTTCAGCTATAATCAGATTTGATTTCTTTTAAAATGTAACATTTCCCCCCTTTGAAAGTTTTGAAAATCATTTCAACACTTTCACTATAATTTTACTGATCACTTACTATATATTGGAGGAGGTTCTGGGATTATTTGTTCATTTTGTTGTTTTGCAACAGCTTGGACGATCATATGATTAAAAGAAGTTTCACGAGTCAAACGTGTTAGCCGATTCATCATTCTCCAGGTTAGGATATATAATATTGCTGACAGAGTCAAACTGATCAAAACTAATATCAAAAGAACCACGATGGGGTGACACAACTTGTTCAGGATGCCTGTAGCAGTAGGTGACCATCCGAAAAGTGTGTCCCACCATTTATGTTCTGCATCGTTTTGTACTCTTTCAAAAATTCGGTGTATTTCTTTCACATTGTTATGAACAGTTATTAAGGTTTTCTGTCCATTTTCCCTAATTTTTTCCAAAATCTCAACTAAATCCTTGTGTTGTAGTAACTGTTTTACTAAAGCGAGATTCATTCCGATGGGTATAGGTAGTAATTCATGAATCAACATGTAGTTAGATTGCAAAAGTTGGTGAGACGTGACCGGGGCCGAATAGGAAAAGTCACATCCAACAATCTTAGTAAAATTGCAAACACAATAATTTGAATGATTTTTAGTCTCTACAACTACCTCGTCTACAGATAAAAAGTCACAAACAGTCCTCAAACATACACAGCCTTTGCCGATATATATAAGTACTGTTTCAGGGTTTTCATTAGGATGAATCTCAAAATGGCAAATATTTTGTTCAGTATCTAAACAAATATCTTGTGCCTCAATTGCATTACCTTCACAAACAAATCCTTGTTGTTCCCGTACAATGCAAGATTCCAAATTAACAGTTTGCCATTTTTCGTTCTCTTTTCGGGCCCATACTCTATGCTCAAAAGGATAGAGTATAGTTCCGTTGTGGTTCAACCCTAATGTAATAATGGGATAAATTGGGTATATGGTAGCATTATATATAGTAAGTACAAAAGTTGTAGCTATGTTTGTAACGGGATCATAAGTAAAGTTTACCAAGTTCTACCAGAATTGGAGTTCCTTCTCAAAATCAGTGGCACTGTCCCAAATTATTTTCCGAATTTCAGTAGGGAGAATGCCTTCTTCACCTTCTCTTATAATTGAGGCGGCTACCGACTGTATCCATATTTGAGCCTGGATACAACTGAGAGCCAAAGAGAGGTTATTTTGGACCACCCCAAGTGCATCAGTAATCAATTCGTGGTCCCTTATATTTACCTTTTCCCATTTTGGTAATATATTGGACAACAGCCACTGGTTGGTCCCCAAAGCCAATAACGAGGATCGTAAAGGTTGTTGTAATTTAGTCAAATCACTAATTGAAATAGCTAACTTGTTCATTATTACTTCTGAGTCGATGCTATTTAGAACTCCCAATCCTGTTCCTAAAACACCGGTTAGGTCTCTCCGTGTTCTTCTCATGGAAAGAGTTCGTTTTTGCAGCCAGGTTGTCCATCCCTCGTAAGAAGTCTTTAGGAAAGGTGAGCAAGCTGGCTGAATGTCTGAAACATTGTTTTGCATCGACAATTCAACTCGTTTGAGAGACCATGTCGGGTTAAGCAACATTTGTTGTAGGCCCGTATTTCTGATCACATATGGTCCAATTTCAAAGATTTTTGGGTTAAGTACAACAATTGGTTGGGTAGTAGGTATTGTAACATCTATTCTAAATCCTCCCCAATATTTGGTATTGTTTTTCCCACACATGACTTTATAAGAATATTGTACAGCAGTCAAATTTAACCAACAGTCTAGATTTTGATTTTTACACAACAAAGTAGGGTCATATGGTCCAATCCCATAACTTTTTGTGGATTCAATGTGAGATTCAGTGATCAGTCTACATCTTATTGTGACGTTATCTCCTTGTATCACCGTAAAAGAGGGTATAACTTCATCCTTGTCAGTTAGCGGGAAGAGGGTATCTATGCCATTGTGCGTGACTACTGCAACAAGCATCACTAGAGGCCTAGTTACAGCATTCATTTTGAATTTAAATGTTAGGCCTGATAGTTCTCCTATCGGTGGATTAGATCGCCAATTGCACACCACATAGACTGGTTTGGTCAGAGTGAAATTGTACCAACAATCTCCTTGTTCCTTAATACAGGATTTGGTAATTTCAACATTGCTGGTACTTGGGTCTAGGGAATAGTTACCGACATTCTTTTGATGGCAACACATAATGATAGAATCCTGTTTGTTACATCTCCATTCTATAGTAGGACAGAGTTTCGTAGTGATGTTGGAACTTGGGTCCAATAAATTTCCAGAGATGGTAATTGAAGAGGCTTTCTCATAAAGAGATCCTTCCACTTTTCTGCATCCCACTTGGATTTGTTCTCCAACCGTTCCAGTCAAGACACGGACCCAGTCTTTTCTGTCCCATTCCCCCCATTCAAATGGGTGGTACACTTCAGAATCATGCATTACTACAGTGGCTAAGCTTGGGAAACGGCCTTTGGGATACCGTCCTATACTCTGAGTATACTGAACAATAGCTTGGGACCATGGCCATTCTGTATTTCTTTGGCTACAAATTAGGGGTGAGATACAAAAAAGTGTTATCAGCCTAATTAAGTGACTCATAATTCAATAAACAACATGCCAACTATTTATAAATTTTCAATTTTAAAGGACCAGTTTCTTTAGCCTTCCAGTTCCCTGTTAGTGTTTTCTTTACTCGAGTATAATGAATCCATGCATCTGACTCCGCAATCTTGACAGCGGTGAAGGTGGTCAACAATATTTGGAAGGGTCCTTTCCAGCGTTCCTGAAGAGGTTCAGAAGTCCATGTCTTCACATAGACATAATCACCTGGCTGGAAATCATGTACTGGATTTTCCAAAGATAAAGGTCTGTTCCAAACAATTGCACTCCGAAGCGCAGTTAGAGTTTTTCCTAAAGAGAGCAGATAGTTATACACATCTTGCTTTCCTTTTAAATGTATGTTTAGATTTGGCTCAGGAGATTCATAAGGTTTACCATATAATAGTTCATAGGGACTGATTAATGTCCCACTCTTTGGCTGAACCCGAATTCGTAAAAGGGCCAGTGGGAGGGCCTGAGGTCATTTCAAATTAGTTTCCTGACATATTTTACTAATTTGTCTTTTCAGTGTTTGATTCATTCTTTCCACCTTCCCACTAGATTGTGGTCTCCAAGGTGTGTGTAAGTAAGTCCCATGTAATTCCCAAAATTCTACTAACACCCTGGACCACTTCTGCAACAAAATGGGAACCTCTGTCAGAAGAGATTCCAATAGGTACCCCAAATCTCGGGATAATCTCTTGCAATAACCATTTAATGACTTCCTTTGCTTGATTAGTTCGACTGGGAAAGGCTTCCGGCCATCCTGTAAAAGTATCAACCCCCACTAGAATGTATCGATACCCATTCTGTCGAGGTAACTCCGAAAAATCTATTTGCCAATAATCCCCTGGTTCCATTCCTGATTTCAACATTCCCATTTGAACTTTCCTTTTTACAACCGGATTATTCTTTAAACATATCTCACATTTCGCAGTTGTCATTTTAGCTATTTCTAGCATTTTTACTGATATTACTTGCCTTTTCAAAAGAGTTATTAATGCTTCTGCTCCCTAATGACATTCCTTATGTTTTGTCTGTATTATTTCCCTCATTACAAATGGTGGAATTACTACTTGTCCTTTTGATGTCACCCACCATCCTTCCAAATTTTTCCTTGCATTCAATAGTTTCCCCAATTTCTCATCCTCCTCTGAATATTTGGGTTTTTCCTTTGGTAATGCAATAGTTTTTGTAGGAATTAATGCCATTTGTAGGGCATTCCTTTTGGCTGTTTCCCTAGCTGATTTATCTGCTAATCTGTTCCCTATAATCTCTTTTGTATTCCCTGACTGATGTGCTTTACAGTGCATGATTGCTACTGCAGTTGGTTTCCGAACTGCTTGTAGTAAATGTAAAATCTCCTCTTTATATTTAATGTTGGACCCCTGAGAGGATAATAATCCTCTTTCCTTCCATAAAATCCTATGGACATGGACCACACCAAATGCATATTTCGAATCAGTCCAAATATTCACTTTCTTTTCTTCACTCAATTCTAGAGCCCTTGTCAAAGCCACTAATTCCGCCTTCTGAGCTGAAGTTGTGCTTGGCAAAGCATTGGCTTCTATAACTGATTTTTCAGTTGTTACCGTATATCCTGCATAGCGGATTCCATTTTCAACAAAGCTGCTACCATCTGTGTACAATTCCCAGTCTGGATTGTCCATAGGTACATCCTTCAGATCCTCTCGACTGGAATATACATACTCAATGGTAGTCAGGCAATCATGTTCCAGTTGTCCTTCTTCTTGTATAGAACTCAAAAAGACTGCAGGATTAGTCAAATTAGTGGTTTTCAAAAGTACATCATCTTGCTCCATCAAAATTACCTGATATTTCATCATTCTGCTTGGGGAGAGCCAATGGCCCCCCTTTTGCTCTAACACTGATATCACCATATGTGGTACATATACCACCATCATCCTTCCCAAAGTCAATTTTCGGGCCTCCTGTATTATCATCACAGTGGCTGCTACTGCTCTCAAACAAGCAGGCCAGCCTTTACTTACAAAGTCCAATTGTTTGGAAAAGTATCCAACCGGTCGCTTCCAACTTCCCATCTTCTGAGTCAGCACTCCCAGTGCAATGTGTTGTTTCTCATGTACAAATAACTGGAAGTCTTTAGTCAGATCCGGAAGTCCCAGGGCTGGTGCTGTCATCAGGGCCTGTTTTAGATTCTTGAAAGCTCTCTGCTGATCTGGAACCCATTCAAATGGTGGACCTTTAAGAGCTTCATATAATGGTTTAGCCAACAGACCATAGTTCATTATCCATAGCCGACACCACCCAGTCATTCCCCAAAAGGTTCTCAATTCGTGGGTATTTCTCGGCTCCGGAATACTGCAAATTGCTTCTTTGCGGTCTGTTCCCAACTGTCTTTGCCCTTGTGAGATTTCAAAACCCAGATATATCACAGTCTGTTTTGTTATCTGGGCCTTAGTTCTAGAGACTTTGTATCCGTTTAGCCCCAAAAAGTTTAAAAGATCAATTGTTACCTTTATACACGCTGGTCTCTTTTCTGTCGCTATCAATATGTCGTCTACATACTGTAGGAGCAAATGTCCAGGTTTGGGATCATCTCGTTTCCACATCTCAAGTTCTTTTGCTAATTGGCTCCCAAAAATTGTTGGATTGTTCTTGAATCCTTGCGGCAATCTTGTCCATGTTAATTGTGTTTTTCGTCCTGTTTTTGGATTTTCCCACTCGAAAGCAAATAATTTTCGACTTCCTTCTTCCAGGGGTATACAAAAGAAAGCATCTTTTAAATCAAGCACTGTAAACCACTGGTGATTCTCCCCTAGAGCTGTTAAAAGTGTATATGGATTGGCCACTACAGGATGTATGTCTTTCACTATCTGATTTATTGCCCTCAGATCCTGTACTAATCTATATTCTCCTGATGGCTTTTTCACTGGTAAAATTGGAGTATTATATTCAGATTCACACTCCTCTAAGATTCCATATTCCAAAAATTTATCAATTAATTTCTTGATTCTCAATCTAGCCTCAGGTTTAACTGGATACTGCTTTAATTTCACTGGTTTCACATTTTCCTTCAGTTCTACTTTTACAGGTTGTGTCATTTTAGATTTTCCAGGTATCTCTGTGTTTCAAACTGTAGGGATCACAGCATCATCAACTTCTTGTGGCATCTCCTGAATCTTAACCTTCTCCTGTATCATCAATATTTCTCCTGTCTTTGATTCTGGTATTTTTAAAAGAATTTCTCCTCCCTCAAAAGCTATCTGTGCATTTAATTTGGATAACAAATCTCGACCCAACAGGGGTATTGGACATTCTGGCACATACAAAAATTCATGTGTAATTGCTTTATTTCCAAATTTTAAATCAAGGGGTTGAAAGAATGGTCTATTTTCCTGTTTCCCAGTCGCTCCAATTATGTTCGCTGTTTTATTTCCCAATTTCCCTTTATAAGTATTCAAAACAGAATATACTGCTCCCGTATCAACTAAAAATTCAATTTTCTAGCAGTTTCCTTCAATTTTTCCAAAAACACAGAGGAAGATTCATTTTTATCTTGCTTTATCTCATATAATTTAGACCAATTCAAAGCTTTCGGCATTGCATGCTTTACTCCATACAATACCCATTTTTGATATCTAGTTAACCTTCTCCTGTGTACAGGGTCATTTGGATCCCACTGGGGATCTCCCGAAGGAAAACTCTGTTCCAAAGTTCCAGAGAGCATTTCATTCATAAGTGCTGCCTCTGCTTGTGCTTTTCCAGTTTATAATACCATCTGTTTTTCAGTACTATCCAATAAATTATTCTCCCTGACTCAATACTCCTTTCCCGTGAATGTGAGGGAGAGAGATCCTGCTCCTCCCTTGGTGGGGCTATTTCTAATTCTAGTTCCATTTCATTTTCTTTTGGTACTGTACATCTAATGCACCTCCTTCCAATATCACAAGCCGAACAACAACTCTTAACTTTCTTATTTTCTGAAGTCAATGTCATCACCAAATTGTCTCGACTAATTAACTTGCATTCTTTTTGCCAATCCATTCTCTGCCTCAAATAAAAAACAGATCCACATATGGTACTTCACTCCATTTACCCTCTCTCCTACAAAATAACATTAACTGTAATATAGTATTATAACTTAAAGTTCCATTTGTTGGCCATTTTTCCTGATCTTCTAAAACATACAAAGGTCACCAATGATTACAATATTCAATCATTTGACTTTGACGTAAATCATCATGTAATTCACTCCAATGTGCCAATAAACATCCCAATGGTGATGTTTTTGGTATCTTTTCATCAGTGGTTATATTTCCCATACTCTTACTCTTAAATAATTTGGCTAATGCCATTATACTTATATCAAATACCAAATGCACCGAATATCAATTATCAAAGTTCCAAATATCAAAAACCAAAAACCAAATACCAAATACCAAACAAATGCAAATGACAATTGTCCCAGATACACAGATGTCCAACCCAGCAATAGCTTTCGCTTATGACTTACGGGCAGACGCCTAGGCTTCTCCACAGACGGGTACCCTCTGAGCCCCAACCCTGCGAAGCTTTCGCCGCGCCTTACGGGCAGGCTATCCAAACAAATTCCAAAGAAGAAGTGCCTTACCCTTTCTCCAGGGAACGTTGCGAGGAGCTTTGCGAGTCGAGAGCGATGGTTCCCCCCGAGAATCCCTCGGTGCCGGCTGGAGTTCGATCACCACTCGATCTCGTCCAGTCTCACTCGCAAGGTCCCATCTGGGTCACCAAAACTGTTGCCGAAATCCGGAATAAAACTCCTTAAGAGCAATGAGAAGTTAAGAAGCAGGCACTCCTTTATTGCAGCGCTGGGCACACGGGGGATCGCTCCACCTATCGTGTGCACCTGTCTTGTCTAACGATACAGTTAAATACACACCTGTTATACATATTCATTAAGTTTCTGGGAAATGTTATACATAATCATCAACTTTCCAGTAAATCATTAGCATATGTATATGTCTCTTCACGCAGGCGCAGCAAAGGTCTCTGGTGGTCTTCAGAAGCCCTCTGGTGGTCTTTCATAGTCTTCCTCACTTGTCCGCTTCTTGACCTCCTTTAGCTGATTCTGCGCAGTATGATTCTCATCACTATCTATATTAGTTTGCATAAAAATGTATACTATGTTCTCTTTTGAAATCCAACCTTTTCAATGATTGGTCTTTCAGTTTGTTATCAAAATGGGAAAGGTAGGGAGTTTCCAAGAAGCAAATCTTCTTGGCTTCTTAAAAGAAAATATAAGCCAACGATAATCAGCTAAAAGTACAGTACTACACATTCTTTAAGTTCTTTATCTACTATAGTCACACACCACAACTCTATATTCCTAATATTTCAGCTATAATCAGATTTGATTTCTTTTAAAATGTAACACCATTGTTCATGCTTCTCTCAGTCTTTGTTTTGGGGAGTTACAAGCCATCTCTTACACAATGTAGTATATAACTTTTCCCAAAATGATATTTCCCTGTCCTAAGATAGTATCAGGCTATATTCAGGCTATATTAAAGCCTGAATTTTGTTACCGAAAAAGCCAGTCGAAGAAACTCTTTAAGACTCAATTTTGGAGTTTTAGAAAGCAGGCATTCTTTATTGCAGCGCTGGATGCACAGGGAATAGTTCCTCCTAGCCTGCATACCATTACCTACAGCTGTTACGGATGCACAACTAACCAAATCCAACAGGTGTTAAGACTCAGATTTATTCTTCAGTAAAAGTTAGTTAGATGTCTGGTAACATCTTATAAAACCACAGGCTCAATGATGTAAAGAGAATTAATACTACACGGCCGACTTAAGAATCCCCAAGATTTAAAGTGATGGCTCAAAATGTGCATATCACTCACCTAAAAGCTGAGGGCTCTCTCCCTCGAGGAGTTACCTCGGGCGGTGCCCCGACCCAAGGGGGAGTCCCCGACTGCAGACCCGCTGCTCTGAGGAGAACTGCCAACATGTCCTCCGGCGGGACCCCGTTTCTACCCCTGTCGAATCTGACCTGTGGTCATTTAATTCTATTGGCTAGGAGGGTCACCTCGGTGTACCTGGCGCATCTCAATTGGTCAGTTCAAATTTCAGCCTGGGGCCTCCAGGGTTTCCTTCCCCTTCCTGGAGAAGTTTCGTTTCCTGCTGGCGGGGTGGGGGGTGGGGCGGGGGGGATTGTACTGCCACAACAGCAAGCAAAGCTTATGTTGTTCTAATATATACATATTCATTACATTTCCGGGAATTGTTGTACATATTCATGTTATTTCCCAGAAATTATTTACATAGTGTCTGCCCTTTTGGGCATGCGCTATTAAATGGGTCGGTGGTCTTTTGGGGTCTTTGAAACCCTCTGGTGGTCATTTTCTTGGTGTCCGCTAATTGAACTCTCTCTTAAGGCATGCAAAGTGCAGGTCATCTCAGGTGGTTCATCTCTTCTTCCTAGTTAGCTGGTCCCGGCAAGTTTTAATCACAAAGCTCAGCAGAACTTAAGACTTCTTATCTATTTGTGTGTGGGATACTTGGAAAGTAATGGGCACACAGTGAACAATCCAGACTCGATAGAATTGATCAATTTGTGAGCCAAGGATGTTTTGTAGGCAGCAGGCTTCAAGGACGCTTTGCTTGTGGACACATATTTAGCTAACGGTAGTAAGAGCATTCCAGATGCCTTTAGAAGGCCTTGAACAGAATAAACAAGAAGACAAAAAAAGAAAGATGCCAATTAGAAGAACACAGGTGCGCGTTCCACGATAAAGGGAACTTGGCACAAAGAACCTCAATTCGGAAGTTTATCTTGACCAATTAGACTGAGACAAGTTTCGCATGTTTTAGTTAATACAACCAATTATGCCTTATGTTTATGCGCATGTACAGTGTTGATATAACCAATCATTAGGTGTAACTAGGCGCGTGGACAGCTCATGCTAACCAATCTCTAATTTGCTTATGTGTGAACAGTAACTAGAATGAATATATAAACCGAGCTATCTTGGCAATAAAGTGGCATCTGCTTGATCATATTGATTGTGTGCAGTGTCCGTGACTTCCGCGTCAACATTTGTGCATATTGTTAACAATGCTCAAGGTTTTCTTACATACCAAAAGTTTCAATGTCGCTCAAGCAAGCATAAATTAAGGGCTACAAAAATACAATGGAGTCTTTCAACTCCAGCCTTTATTTCAAGGCATCAGTGTAAGCCAGAGAAATTTCCTCCTTTACACTGTTTTCATGATGGGGAATGTATTCCAGTCTCTGCTACCTTTGAAGAACATGGAGGCTGATGCTAGCATCTGCTGAATACGATGTGATACATCCGTCAGTCTCCATCACCAAGGCCCTTCTAAGGCATTACACTAATCTGAAGCCACTGTACTATTGCCTTTCATAAAGATGACTCTCTCTTGTTTAATAACTATTCTAGTGTTATGGGTTTGTGTGGTGGGGTTTTTTTGGTAGCGTGGGAGGGGGCCACAAGGGTGGCTCCTGTGAGAAGCTGCTAGAAGCTCCCCTGGCTCCAAGTCAGACCAGCCTCTGGCCCAGGCTAACCCAATCAGTGACAGTGGTAGCGCCTCTGGGAGAACAGATTTAAGAAGGGGAACCTGCAGTGAGTAGGTGGGACTGGAATGTGAGAGGAACACCTATGCAGATACCGAGGTCAGTGAGGAAGGAGGGGGAGGAGGGGTACCTGAGGAGGTTGATGCCCCTGCAGCCCGTGGTGAGACGGCAGGCTGTCCCCCTGCAGCCCATGGAGGTGAACGGTGGAGCGGAGGCTCCCAAAGATGGCTGTGACTCCATGGGAAAGCCCGCGCTGGAGCAGTCTGTGCCTGAAGTTCAGCCTGCGGAAAGGACCCACCCCAGGGAAGTTTGTGAGGAACTTGTCGTGGTTTAACCCCAGCCAGCAACTAAACACCACGCAGCCGCTCACTCACTCCCCCCCACCCAGTGGGATGGGGGAGAAAATCGGGAAAAGAAGCAAAACCCGTGGGTTGAGATAAGAACGGTTTAATAGAACAGAAAAGAAGAAACTAATAATGATAATGATAACACTAATAGAATGACAACAGTAATAATGAAAGGATTGGAATGTACAAATGATGCGCAGTGCAATTGCTCACCACCCGCTGACCGACACCCAGCCAGTCCCCGAGCAGCGATTCCCCACCCCCACTTCCCCCAGTTCCTATACTAGATGGGACGTCACATGGTATGGAATACCCTGTTGGCCAGTTTGGGTCAGGTGCCCTGGCTGTGTCCTGTGCCAACTTCTTGTGCCCCTCCAGCTTTCTCGCTGGTTGGGCATGAGAAGCTGAAAAATCCTTGACATTAGTCTAAACACTACTGAGCAACAACTGAAAACATCAGTGTTATCCACATTCTTTGCATACTGAACTCAAAACATAGCACTGTACCAGCTACTAGGAAGACAGTTAACTCTATCCCAGATGAAACCAGGACAGTATCCACCCCTTATTCTATACCATTGACGTCATGCTCAGTTCCCATACCTTTAGTTACATCCTGATCAATCATCATCACCTTGCCATCCCTTTAAGACATATGAGCAATGATATATATATATATGTATACACACACAGAGATATCATTCCTTTAGTTCATGGGTCATGTTCATAAAATGTTCATTGAGTTCATTTAGTTTCCGACTCTGGGCTCCATCTGTCATACCAGTCTTTCTGGGCAGGAGGGATGGTGCAAAGTCCTCTCAGTCGGCAGAGCAGAATTGGGCTTCAGTGCGGTGTGACGAGCAGGTGACATTTGGCGCAGCAGGAGGATGGTGTGCACCGTTGGATTGTTGCATGCTGGAGTCAGTTCTGGTTCCATCACTACTGCACTTTATCAGTTTTATCACAGTTCTTTTCTTGCTTGATCTAAGTGATTCTTACTATAGTACTATGGATATAGCATATAACAATTATAGTAAGGATAACATACAGTAGCAGGGTTATATAGCACGAGGAGGATGGAGCAGCAGAGACAATGTGTGATGAACTGACCATAACCCCCATTCTCCATCCCCCTGCACTGCTGGGGGGGTAGGTAGAGAATCCAGGAGTGAAGCTGTGCCCGGGAAGAAGGGAGGGGTGGGGGGAAGGTGTTTTAAGATTTGGTTTTATTTCTCATTACCCTACTCTCGTTGATTGGCAATAAATTAAGTTAATTTTCCCCAAGTCGAGTCTGTTTTGCCCGTGATGGTGATTGGTGAGTGATCTCTCCTTGTCCTTATCTCGACTCATGAGCCCTTTGTTATATTTTCTCTCCCCTGTCCAGCTGAGGAGAGGGGAGTGATAGAACGGCTTTGGTGGGCACCTGGCATCCAGCCAGGGTCAACCTGCCACAGCGGATATCTTTTCAATATCAGTTTTACTCCCTGGTTACTAGCTCCTTATTGTGCTGGGGGAGGACACTGGGGGACGGAGGAGATTTTGGTTTGGTGTTCTTTCTTTTTTTTCTTTTTTTTTTCTGAATACTCCTTAGCTGTCTGATGCCAGCCAAAACAGATTGTTCAACTATAATCCATAGAAAAAATAGTTTAAGCAGATTGTTAAGGATTTGAAGGCCTTTTTCTGGGCAGCAGTGAATAATTGGAGCATTGGCTATTTCTGGTCTGCCTTAGTTCTGTGGTTCTGTATTCTTCAGTGGCTGCTATAACTATCCAAGGGTTTACCGTAAGAGTTCTCACTTGACTAATGTGATAAGAGCCCTGAATATAGGAAATGTTCATGCAAAGGGAAAGTCTCATGCAGCAGGAAATCCCAGTTATCCCTTCCAGTCTGTGCTCTCAGCCAGCCACATCTCTGCCAAAGCATACCATAGGAAAAGGATGTTCCCTTACACAGTTACAAGTGCTTCATGATTAGTGTGGGACACCTCCAGCACAACTGTCCTGCTTCCCCTCAGGGATATATTTTTTAGACGATTTTAGAATTAACTTTGCCAATGGCCTTTCTGTGGGATCCTTTTGGAGCCTATATCCCTCGTCCATTTCCACAAAATAAGATGAGATTTTGTTTTTTGAAGTCCTGCAGGTATCTCTTCTAATGGCTTACAGTGCAATTGACAGTGATAATAATTGCAACTGTGGCTCTTTTTTATTCTTCTATAAGCTTATAGTATATAAAAGTCTGGAAATATCTTGTATTAACTGTGACTCTCCTGAGCTCATAAAGGCTCTGCTGAACATGTATATCAGGAAAATAGTAAGTGTTTCTGTGTGATTAGAAAATATAATGAATAAGAGACCATGGAAGTTTATGAAACTGCACTTTTCAGGCAAACAATACTTTTGAATCTTTTTTGCACTCCAAGCTGGGGAAAAAGTAAATTAACATTTACATCAGTGTTCTTATAAAAGTATTCATTCTAAATATTATCAGTACTTATAATAAGTAAACATATTTAGTTATAAATATGACACTGATACAGCATACCAAATCTGCATAAATATTTATAGTTGAGGGGGTTTTGCTTATTTGCATAACCAGAAAACCATGTTTGTTATATATTATTGTGTTCAACGTTTTAAAAGTAAGTATAACCACGAGAAAAACACACAGATTCTGTTTTCCTTAGCTGTTATTTAAAAATAACAATAGCAAAGTATGTTTTCCAGTATTTATCATACTGCTTTCTGCAATTGAACCAATACTTGTTTTCCAACTTACTTGCTTTTATCTACAGTAGATGCAATATAAATTTTCAAGTATAAAATTCTTAAGAAAAGATCCTCCCATTTGTATATAGTGCATTGAAGAACTTATTACATATCGTCTTAATGATAACTTTTTAGTATTCATTGATGCACTAGTCACATTTATTTGCACACATGTACAATATCAAATGCCCAAGAAGCTAAATGCTTTATGTAGGATTATTGATAGCAAACATTGTCTATATAAACACTGTAAAAAACTGGCTAGGTACAATCCAAATTCTGTTTTCTTTTGCAAAAGCTAGGTTGTTCATATAGAGGGAGCTGGTTTTATAACAAAACAATAATAATAATAGATAAAGGGATTTGAATAAAGAATAAAAAGATGGTATCTATAATAGTTTTTTAAAGTTCAAAACTAGATCATATAATTCAATTGAGATTCTCTTAAGGCAGTCTTTTTATCATAGATTTTTTTGCTTAAAGAACCCTACTCATGCTTCTTTTACAAACTTATATCAACATTGCAGAAGCAAAAATAAAAATATTTCAAGTAGCATGTTAATATAGGATTTGATTTCTTTGATGATTAACTTCCATAAATATAGCACATCGTCTATTTTTCAATTTAACAAAGTGAAAATACTCTTAAAAGTTGTTAATAAAAATAAAAAGCAAGAAACTCTTATCTAAAGTCCAGAGGTGTGAATGAATTTTGTGTTATGGTAGAGAAACTGTTATATGTTTGTTTTTCAGGAGCTTTAAAGAATTAGCATGAGTTTAAAGATAATTTTATAAAAACTGGGTCATAGTTGTATTATTGAATGTCAGCCATTTTTGTTGTTACTATTTAATATAACCATAAGTTTTGACTGAGAAGAGGATTGAAAATCCTTAATATACATATTGCCATGTCACTGCCATGGCTCCATTCACACTGTAGGTTATATTTAGAAATCTACTACAAAATTTTACAGTACCCAGTCCCTATGTAATTTAATAACCTTGTTTATGTCAGCTGACAGTTCTGCTCACGTCACTGAACTATCTGATGTCAAGGGGCTTTGTTTTCTAAAACTGAATACCTGATAGTACTGTCCAGGCTTTCCATGATGAACATTGTTTAGCAAACCATGCTGTTCTTCATAATCTTAGTTTAAATTGTGAAGTTGGCCATGATTTTAAAATTTCTTTTGATACATTTTGGGCAAAAAACATAGTGGTTTTTTTCTGTGGAATACTCAGAATCTATTGATTAAATGAACAATTATGTTTTCATTTGCATATTTCATTTTGGGGAGATTCTGTGATACATTGATGCCCCCTTCTAGTCAAATAGTGATTTGAGTTTCTTTGCTGATCAGCAAGTGCTGGGGTTTGCATTTGTCTTTCAGAAGGTGGTGGAAGAGCTAGACTAATGCAAGTTTCCCCAGAGTAGGAAAAAAATATGCCTTGAGACAATGCAATTTTTCTAGGAAGAGCTGGAATGCAATGCAGTCACTCAGAGCTCCTCCTCCTCTGCCCTTCCCATCAAATAAACCATAGCTTAAAGCCTCAGCAAATTGTACTGAACAAAAACAGGAAAGCAGACCAAAAAACCTGGTAGAGATTCACTATACACCAGAAGTGCAAGTATTCACAGCATTAGATGTAGAGTCAAAGCCAGGAGTGGGTACTTCACAGATAAGGAAACTCAGGAGACCACCAAACCTTTTCACAATTTCAGTATGTTTTTGCAGGATGGAGAAAGAGGAGGGTTTAGTTTTGTAGGGAGGTGTGCTGATCCTGCTCTCTGGCAGATGAACATTCTTCTAGTCCAATACAAATATTTGTAAATCTTTATTATGTTTCCAGAACTCACAGACAAGCTCACCTCTTCCTTTTTTTTTTTTTTTTTTTAAAGCCTTGAGTCACTCTAAACTGAAGCACTCACTTCCTGAAATGCAGACAGGAATCGTTTCCTGCTTGTCCTGGTTTCAGCTGGGATAGAGTTAATTGTCTTCCTAGTGTTGTCCCTCAAGTGGGGTCGTTTACCCGGTGTGAGAAATGCCAATTACACACAGAGCAGAGGTATTTTATTCCAATTCATGTTTGCACAAAGATGGGGGCTAGGTGGTAATCCACAAAGCTAGCACACCTCATGCCTAAACGGGCAAGCAATTTATACAGTTCAGTTATACATAGTCAATTTCCAAAGTTCTTCCCCCAAACTATTACTGGTAGTTGCTTATCTAGCACAGTTTCTATTGGGTTAAAGTTTTCCTGCTTCGAATTAAAGGTACAGTGTTCTTTTATTCTACAGCACATGCTCAAGGAGAGTGGGGGGGTAAGTCTTTTGGTCTTGAATTGAGTCGGTGGTCGTGATCTCCCCCTGCCGCCTTTACCTTTCTTCCAGTTACCAAAGTTTTTTGCTGACTTCGTGCCTATTAGCAATTTTCCAACTTCTCAGGCATCTCCTTGGGTAGGATGTTCCCTTCTTATCAGTCTTTTAGTTCTCCTTCAGGGGCCCAGTCATTGGCAAGGCATGCCTTGTATATACAAAGGATATCTTATTTCACAAGACCTGTGTGGTCTTCTTAAGTAAATCACTCCTTAAGTGTATCACTTCTCAAGTACATCCTTTCTTAGGTACATCACTAGTAGCTGGTATAGTCCTATGTTTTGAGTTCAGTATGAAAAGAATGTTGATAACACACTGATGTTTTCAGTTGTTGCTAAGTAGTGTTTAGACTAAAGTCAAGGATTTTTCAGCTTCTCATGCCCAGCCAGCAAGAAGGCTGGAGGGGCACAAGAAGTTGGGAGGGGACACAGCTAGGGCAGCTGACCCAAAGTGGCCAACGGGGTATTCCATACCATGTGATGTCACATCTAGTATATAAACTGGGGGGAGTGGGGGTGGGGGGGATCGCCGCTCGGGGACTAACTGGGCATTGATCGGCGGGTGGTGGGCAATTGCACTGTGCATCACTTGTATATTCCAATCCTTTTATTATTGCTGTTGTCATTTTATTAGTGTTATCATTACCATTATTAGTTTCTTCTTTTCTGTTCTATTAAACTGTTCTTATCTCAACCCACAAGTTTTACTTCTTTTCCTGATTGTCTCTCCCATCCCACTGGGTGGGGGGAAAGTGAGTGAGTGGCTGCATGGTGCTTGGTTGCTGGCTTGGGTTAAACCACGACACTGCTGCATTTAGCTCTGCTCAGGAAAATACCACTAGATGTGACTGTAAAAACAGAGTCCTAATAGTAGCACAGTTACTCTTTAGAGCCTCCTGAGACCTCTGAAGAACAAAGCCTTCTTCATGATCTCTAAATCCTGTCACACATGGATGACAAAGAACTAAAGCACCTACCAAAATTTCTTGCACATAACCAAGATGTATGAATAAGAATATGTTATATGACACTCATTCCTGGTAGATGCTAAACACTCACACCTCCCACTGACTTAATGACAGGTCCTCAGAACCACTTAGAAGATTCTCCAGAGGCAGCAGGATCTGCCCTGATTGTCTGGCTGGTCATTAAATCTTTTTTCATAGTGACAATTCTGTAGAGATTGTAAACTCCAAAGTAAAAAGGGTATTATGGATAAATGACACTGGCAATAGTATGAATTTAATTGAATAATCAAAAAATTAATAAGTTTGTTAAATTATTGCAGTGTCAGAACTACATCTTCATTTGGATAGCTATGAAGATACACTTCCTGAGACACAGTAATAATGAAACTTATTTCTTCATATGGAAAAGAAAGAAAGGTTCTTTGTTGTTTTATGTGAGCTTCTTTTGTACCTTCCTCTGCTTGCTTTCTGCCTTTCTTCTTTGGCTGCCATCTGGCATATTTCCCTGGACTAGAGGAATAGTCATGTGGCTGAAGCTACTGCCAACACCACTTCTGCAGCCAGCTGCTTGTGGCATTCGTATGTAAGGAGGCAGATTCCCTCCTGCCAGATAATTGTACTCCAAGCCACTAAACTCTCAGGAGCTTGGCTGGAAAGCGGAATTTCTCTCTCAAACAGCAATTTTCAGGAATTCCTTCTCTAAGGGGATTTCTTAATGATGTCAATGAATATGAGCCCAGCCAGCTGAATATGAGCCAGCAGTGTGCCCAGGTGGCCAAGAAGGCCAATGGCATCCTGGCCTGTATCAGAAATAGTGTAGCCAGCAGGAGCAGGGATGTGATTGTTCCCCTGTATTCGGCACTGGTGAGGTTGCACCTTGAGTACTGTGTTCAGTTTTGGGCCCCTCACTACAGGAAAGACATTGAGGTGCTGGAGAGTGTCCAGAGAAGGGCAACAAAGCTGGTGAAGGGCCTGGAGCACAAGTCTTATGAGGAGCGGCTGAGGGAGCTGGGGTTGTCTAGTCTGGAGAAAAGGAGGCTGAGGGGAGACCTTATCACCCTCTACAACTACCTGAAAGGAGGTTGTAGTGAGGTGGGTGCTGGTCTCTTCTGTCACGTGGCTGGTGATAGGACGAGAGGAAATGGCCTCAAGTTGCGGCAGGGGAGGTTTAGATTGGATATTAGGAAAAATGTCTTTACTGAAAGGGTTGTCCAGCATTGGAACAGGCTGCCCAGGGAATTGGTTGAGTCACCATCCCTGGAGGTATTCAAAAAGTGCATAGACAAGGCACTTCAGGACATGGTTTAGTGGGCATGGTTGACGGTTGGACTTGATGATCTTGAAGGTCTTTTCCAACCTAAACGATTCTATGATTCTATGAAAGCTTTCTTAGTTAGCAGAGTGTAATATTCTAACTTTTTTTGTTATTATAAGCCTTGCAATGAAATTGGAATATAAACCAGATTAAAGTTTATTATTTTATTTTTTAGGGATTAGAGTGTCAGCACACTGGAACTAGTTTGGTTCTTTTTGAGTAGCCATTCAACATTGTCTGGGAAATAAAATATTCAAACGCATAAGTGTGGACTTTTCTAGCGAATGTGATGAGTCACACAGTTGATTTCATATTCAGCTCAGAAATTCTGTAATTCAGAGTACACCTTGTCACCATTAAAATGATGTTTTGAGTCTCACTCAGATTTATTTTAGACAAATCTGCATGCCAAAATATCATCATACCCAATTCAGTCATTTGGTTATTTTAATTTGAAATCTTGGGAAAAGTGGAAAAATAGCAAGCATATTGCCGGTCAGGTTAAGTAGCAGTAGGAAAGCAGGTGCAAGTGAATCATACTTCACTCTTGGTGTTGCTGCACACTTACATCCTTGACAAAACTGCCCAGAGTCCCTGATACTGACTAAATATGAAGAGTCTCTACACCAGTTCCTAAAACCTCAGAAAGTCAAGTCCCAGTCCATAGGTCCCCAACAGCAGGAAAAAAACAGAAGACAAGTAATACGTTCAAAAGTTTCAGCTTTTGCTTAAATTTCTCAGACATCGATCCTCACACAAATAAATAGATTGAGTGATTCCATAACATTGGAATAGGTTGAGTCTGTCAATATTTCCTATTACTGCTTTGGACTAGCAGTACATGAGTACTTATTCTGTAGGATTTTCTTGTTCTTGATATTGTCCTGGTTTCAGCTGGGATAGAGTTAATTGTCTTCCTAGTAGCTGGTACAGTGCTATGTTTTTGAGTTAGGTATGAGAAGAATGTTGATAACACTGATGTTTTCAGTTGTTGCTAAGTAACATTTAGTCTAAAGTCAAGGATTTTTCAGCTTCTCATGCCCAGCCAGCAAGAAAGCTGGAGGGGCACAAGAAGTTGGGAGGGGACACAGCCAGGGCAGCTGACCCAAAGTGGCCAACGGGGTATTCCATACCATGTGACGTCATGTCTAGTATATAAACTGGGGGGAGTGGGGGTGAGGGGATTGCCGCTCAGGGACTAACTGGATGTCAGTCGGCAGGTGGTGAGCAATGGCATTGTGCATCATTTGCATATTCCAATCCTTTTATTATTACTATTGTCATTTTATTAATGTTACCATTATCATCATTAGTTTCTTCTTTTCTGTTCTATTAAACCGTTCTTATCTCAACCCATGAGTTTTACTTTTTTTTTTTCCTGATTCTCTCCCCCATCCCACTGGGTGTGGGAGGGAAGTGAGTGAGCGGCTGCGTGGTGCTTAGTTGCTGGCTGGGGTTAAACCACAACAGTCCATTTTGGCACCCAATGTGGGGCACGAAGGGTTGAGATAACAACAAACCTGACCAGAGCTTGTTAAAACAAATTTGTTACAAGCATTCATTATATTGGTCTAATAGTTGCTGGTCACTATGTTGATTTATGTGTTCTTAGAGTTGTTGCTCTGGTTTTTAAAGTTCTGTTATGTATCACCTCGCTTGCTGTATGTAGTCCCTGTGCTGCTGCTTGTCATCCGTGGGAGGCGGATTAAGGTTTTTGCTTTGACGTATTGTGTAACACTGGTTTATGGTATGATAAAGTTATCGGTTGTGGGATTAATCCGGTATTTGCACTCAGCATTGTTGTCACCTCTACACTTCAGGAGCCATCTGTGGGAAACTATTAATAATTACACCATTTACCTTTCCTCCTTGGAAAGCCAATCTATGGGTGGGGTACCTTTCTTCTCCTCTCCTTTCTCCTTCAGTCCAGTTACAATGGTGTTTGAGAATTTTGAAAAATTTAAATACCCTTGGAATGTTGAGACCAGCACGGTCCTAGCCCTACTGCTAGGAATTAGCATGCTCCTGAATGTGGTTCAGCTCTTGTTTAAGGTTAAACAACTATTTAAGAAGATCACCCAGAGATCTGCCCTGAGGCTGGATAATTATGAGTGGCAGGGTGTGTGGGGTAGTATGGGCAAGTTCCTAGGACAGTGGGCACCTCCAATGTTTTGGAACTTCACCCCTGGACAAGTGCAGAATCGGGAAGAACTAGTAAAATATTTGGAAAAGGTATGCTGTCACCCTGGCAGGTCCAGAGAGACAGAAATCACTGCAATGTGCTGGGCCCTGGCCCATGCCTATCGAGCCCTGTTCAATACCACTCAGTACCCTCAAGGGGAAGAGAAGGTCTCTGGATCTAACAACAAGACAACAGGCACTGCGGCCATTCCAACCCTGGCGACAGGCACTGCGTTCCCTCCAACCCCGGCGACGGGCACTGCAGCTACCCAAACCCCAGCGAGCAGTACTGCAACTGAACCAATGGACCAACCCGCACCAGTATCAGTTGCCCCCATACAGAAGAAGAAATATACAAAAAAATCAGTTTGCTTAGCGAAGGATGAAGATGAACCACGGTCATCACGGGAACAGGAGGAAGAGGCAGAACCAGAGGTAATCACCAGATCCCTATCCCTGAGCGAGCTGCAGGATATGCGAAAAGATTTCAGCCACCGTATAGGTGAGCACATTATCACCTGGCTTCTCCAATGCTGAGACAATGGGGCTAATAGCCTGGACTTAGAAGGTAGGGAAGCCAAGCAGCTGGGATTGCTTGCCAGGGAAGGTGGCATTGACAAGGCAATTGGAAAAGGGACACAAGCCCTCAGCCTCTGGAGGTGACTCCTGTCAAGCATGAAGGAAAGATACCCCTTCAAGGAAGATGTTATATGTCAATCAAGCAAGTGGACAACCATGGAAAGAGGTATCCAATATCTGAGGGAATTAGCTGTGCTAGAGATGATTTATTATGACCCGGACAACCCACAATTACCCAAAGATCCAGATGAAGTCACATGCACACGACCCACGTGGCGGAAGTTTGTATGGAGCGCACCATCGTCCTATGCCAACTCACTGGCGATAATGACCTGGAAAGACGAAGAGGCACCAACAGTGGATGAAGTGGCTCACCAACTCCACCAATAAGAAGAAAATCTCTCCTCCTCCCTACAAGCCTGCTTCTCAGCTGTGGAGAAGCTGTCCCAGGATTTCCAGCAATTCAAAGAGGATATGTCCTACTCCCCATCTGTAAGCACCAATGTCTCAGCTATTAGGGGTGAGCCTTCCTCTGCCCAAGAGAGAGAATATAGAAGGTACACACCACGAGGTGCCCAGTGGTTTTACCTATGTGATCATGGAGAGGACATGAGGAAATGGGATGGAAAACCTACCTCGGTCCTAAATGCACAGGTACGTGGGCTGCGAGGAAAAACCACCACAAAAGGGGATTCTCCCAGGAAAAATGCTGCTCCACTTTCCAAAGAGAGTAGAAGGGCTGATCTTATTTCTGATCCTCTTGAAGGGACTTCTGAGCCAATTTTATGAGAAGTGAGTAATGGACACTCTGACCAGAATTAGAGGGGCCCTGCCTCCAGCCAGGTGGAGGAAAGGGATAACCGGGTCGATTGGACTGTGTGGATTCGATGGCCTGGCACGTTAGACCCACAGGAGTATGAGGCTCTAGTAGACACCGGCGCACAGTGTACTCTAATGCCATCAAGTTATAAAGGGGCAGAACCCATCTGTATTTCTGGTGTGACAGGGGGATCCCAAGAGTTAACTGTATTGGAGGCTGAAGTAAGCCTAACTGGGAATGAATGGCAGAAACACCCCATTGTGACTGGTCCAGAGGCTCCGTGCATCCTTGGCATAGACTATCTCAGGAGAGGGTATTTTAAGGAAACAAAGGGGTATCAATGGGCCTTTCGTATAGCTGCCTTGGAGACGGAGGGCACTGAACAGCTGTCTACCCTGCCTGGTTTCTCTCAAGACCCTTCGATTGTGGGGTTGCTGAGGGTTGAAGAACAACAGGTGCCAATTGCTACCATGACGGTGCACCGGCGCCAATATCGCACCAACCGAGACTCCCTGATTCCCATCCACAAGTTGATTCGCCAACTGGAGACCCAAGGAGTGATCAGCAAAACTCGCTCACCCTTTAATAGTCCCATATGGCCCATGCGAAAGTCTAATGGGGAGTGGAGACTAACAGTTGACTATCGTGGCTGGAATGAAGTTACGCCACCGCTGAGTGCTGCTGTGCCGGATATGCTAGACCTTCAATATGAACTAGAGTCAAAGGCAGCCAAGTGGTATGCCACAATTGACATTGCTAATGCGTTTTTCTCAATCCCTCTGGCAGCAGAGTGTCGTCCACAATTTGCTTTTACTTGGAGGGGCGTCCAGCACGCTTGGAATGGACTGCCCCAGGGGTGGAAACACAGCCCCACCATTTGCCATGGGCTAATCCAGACTGCACTGGAAAAAGGTGAAGCTCCAGAACACCTGCAGTACATTGATGACATCATCGTATGGGGCAACACAGCAGAAGAAGTCTCTGGGAAAGGGAAGAAAATAATCCAAATCCTTCTGAAAGCCGGTTTTGCCATAAAAGAAAGTAAGGTCAAGGGACCTGCAAGGAGATCCAGTTTTTAGGAATAAAATGGCAAGATGGGCGTCGTCAGATCCCAATGGACTTGATCAACAAAATAGCAGCTATGTCTCCACCGACTAATAAAGAGGAAACACAGGCCTTCTTAGGTGTTGTGGGTTTTTGGAGAATGCATATTCCAAATTACAGTCTGATTGTAAGCCCTCTCTATCAAGTGACCTGGAAGATGAATGATTATAAATGGGGCCCTGAGCAACAACAAGCCTTTGAACAAATTAAACAGGAGATTGTTCATGCAGTAGCCCTTGGGCCAGTCCGGGCAGGACAAGATGTTAAAAATGTGCTCTGTACCGCAGCCGGAGACAATGGCCCTACCTGGAGCCTCTAGCAGAACGCACCTGAGGAAACCCTGTTACAGATGCACGACTAACCAAATCCAACAGGTGTTACAACTCAGATTTATTCTTCATTAAAAAGTTAGTTAGAACTCTGGTAACATTTTATAAAACCACAGACTCGATGTAAAGAGAATTAATACTACACAGCCGACTCAAGAATACCCAAGATTTAAAAATGATGGCTCCAAAATGTGCGTATCACTCACCTAAAAGCCGAGTGCTCTCTCCCTCGAGGAGTTACCTCGGGCGGTGCCCCAACCCAAGGGGGAGTCCCCGACTGCAGACTGGCTGCTCTGAGGAGAACTGCCAACACGTCCACTGGTGGGACCCCGTTTATACCCCTGTGGAATCTGACCTGTGGTCATTTCATCCCTATTGGCCAAGAAGGTCTCCTCAGTGTACCTGGCACCACTCGATTGGCCAGTTCAAATTTCAACCTGCGGCCTCTAGGGTTTAGGGTTTTTTTCACCTTCTCCCTGCCTGGAGAAGATTCGTTTCCTGCTGGCGGGGTGGGGGTGGGGGGGAGCGTACTGACACAGACCCGAGGCCGACCCCTGGGGTTTTGGAGTCGGGGATACAGAGGATCGGAGGCCCGCTATACTCCAACTGAAAAAGAGATATTGGCAGCATATGAAGGAGTTTGAGCTGCCTCAGAAGTGGTTGGTACTGAAACACAGCTCCTCCTAGCACCCCGACTGCCGGTGCTGGGCTGGATGTTCAAAGGGAGGGTCTCCTCTACACATCATGCAACTGATGCCACGTGGAGTAAGTGGGTCGCACTGTTCACACAACGGGCTCGCATAGGAAACCCCAGTCGCCCAGGAATTGTGGAAGTGATCACGGACTGGCCAGAAGGCAAAGATTTTGGAATGTCACCAGAGGAGGGGGTGACGCGTGCTGAAGAGGCCCCACTGTATAATAAACTGTCAGAAAATGAGAGGCAATATGCCCTGTTCACTGATGGGTCCTGTCGCATTGTGGGAAAGCATCGGAGGTGGAAGGCTGCCGTATGGAGTCTACACGACAAGTCGCAGAAACTGCTGAAGGAGAAGGTGAATCGAGTCAGTTTGCAGAGGTGAAAGCCATCCAGCTAGCGTTAGACATTGCTGAAAGAGAAAAGTGGCCAGTGCTCTATCTCTATACTGACTCATGGATGGTGGCAAATGCCCTGTGGGGGTGGCTACAGCAATGGAAGCAGAGCAACTGGCAGCGCAGAGGTAAACCCATCTGGGCTGCTGAATTATGGCAAGATATTGGTGTTCGGGTGGAGAACCTGTTTGTAAAAGCACGTCATGTAGATGCTCACGTACCCAAGAGTCGGGCCACTGAAGAACATCAAAACAACCAGCAGGTCGATCAGGCCGCCAGGATTGAAGCGGCTCAGGTGGACCTGGACTGGCAACATAGGGGTGAGCTATTTATGGCTCAGTGGGCCCATGATGCTTCAGGCCATCAGGGAAGAGATGCAACATATAGATGGGCTCGCGATCGAGGGGTGGACTTAACCATGGATACTATTGCACAGGTTATCCATGAATGTGAAACCTGTGCTGCAATTAAGCAAGCCAAGCGGTTAAAGCCCCTGTGGTATGGAGGGCGATGGCTGAAATATAAATATGGGGAAGCCTGGCAGATTGACTATATCACACTCCCACAAACCTGCCAATGCAAGCGCCATGTGCTCACAATGGTGGAAGCAACCACTGGATGGCTGGAAACATATCCTGTGCCCCATGCCACCGCCTGGAACACTATCCTGGGCCTTGAAAAGCAGGTCTTGTGGTGACAGGGCACCCCAGAAAGAATTGAGTCAGACAAGGGGACTCATTTCCAAAACAACCTCATAGACACCTGGGCCAAAGAGCATGGCATTGAGTGGGTGTATCATATCCCCTATTGTAGAGAAATTCCATGCGGGGATGGACGACAGCACACCAATATGATGATCAAAGTCGCCAGTTTATTGAGCATAGCAGATCATTCTTATACAATTCTCTAAGTTCCTCAAAAGCTCTGATTGGTTGCCGCATGCAAGCATACAGTGTCCATGTGCATAAACATAAGACATAATTGGTTATATCAACTAAAACATGCGAAACTTGTCTCAGTCTAATTGGTCAAGATAAACTGCCGAATTGAGGTTCTTCGTGCCAAGTTCCCTTTATCGTGGAATGTGCACCTGTGTTCTTCTAATTGGTAACTTTCTTTTTTTGTCTTCTTGTTTACTCTGTTCAAGGCCTTCTAAAGGCATCTGGAACGCTCTTGCGACTGTTAGCTAAATATGTGTCCACAACACCCTATCATGCACCGGCCTCTGGGAAAATCAAACGATACAATGGACTGTTAAAGACTACATTGAGAGCAATGGGGGGTGGAACCTTCAAACATTGGGATACACATTTAGCAAAAGCCACCTGGTTAGTCAACACCAGAGGATCTGCCAATCGGTGTGGCCCTGCCCAGTCAGAACTTTTATGTACTATAAAAGGGGATAAAGTCCCTGTAGTGCACATAAAAAATATGTTAGGGAAGACAGTCTGGGTTACTCCTGCCTCAGGCAGAGGTAAACCCATTTGTGGGATTGCTTTTGCTCAAGGACCTGGGTGCACTTGGTGGGTGATGCGAAAGGATGGGGAAGTCCACTATGTCCCTCAAGGGGATTTGATTTTAGGTGAGAATAGCCAGAATTAAACTGTATGATATTAGTTGCTATATAACCCTGCCACTGTATGTCATCATTACTATAATTGTTATATGCTATATCCATAGTACTACAGTAAGAATCACTTAGGCCAAGCAAGAATGAACTGTGATAAAACTGAGCGAAGTGCAGTAGTGATGGGACCAGAACTGACTCCAGCATGCAACAATCCAACGGTGCACACCATCCTCCTGCTGCGCCCAATATCACCAGCTCGCCATACCGCACTGAAGCCCAATCCTGCTCTGCAGATTGAGAGGACTTTGCACCATCCCTCCTGCCCAGAAAGACTGGTATGACAGATGGAGCCCAGAGTCGGGGACTAAATGAACTCAACGAACATTTTATAAACATGGCCCATAAACTAAGGGAATGATATCTCTGTGTGTGTGTGTATACATATATATATCTCTATCTCATTGTCTATATATCTCAAAAGGACGGAAAAGGTGATGATGATTGACCGGGATGTAACTGAAGGTATGGGAACTGAGCATGACATCAATGGTATAGAATAAGAGGTGGATACTGTCCTGGTTTTGGCTGGGATAGAGTTAATTGTCTTCCTAGTAGCTGGTACAGTGCTATGTTTTGAGTTAGGTATGAGAAGAATGTTGATAACACACTGATGTTTTCAGTTGTTGCTAAGTAATGTTTAGTCTCAAGTCAAGGATTTTTCAGCTTCTCATGCCCAGCCAGCAAGAAGGCTGGAGGTGCACAAGAAGTTGGGAGGGGACACAGCCAGGGCAGCTGACCCAAACTGGCCAATGGGGTATTCCATACCATGCGACATCTTGTCTAGTATATAAACTGGGGGGAGTGGGGCTGGGAGGGATCGCCAGATATCCATGGATATTTATGTTAATGTCAAGATTTTCTGACTTGCAATTCCTTGATAGGAGCACTATAAATTGATCAGAATTCAATCTGATACCGAATACATCAGGAACAAGCTGATGCTAGCTCAGCATGTACCATGTCAAAATGTTGTAATTAATTTCTAGATACTGCATTAAACAAGAACTGCATTGGTACGGGGTAACCTACCAATGTTTATTTTATGTCACCGGAGAATATATTTATGTCCATTGTGGATCTGAATAGATCATTTTTTTACTGCAAAGGAAATTGAAAAACTGGAATTTCTTATTGGAACTAGTAAATAGAATATATTTCTGAGCCACAGAAACCGCTAATATCTACAGGACATTTCTTGTTTTAGTCTGGTGTCCTTAGCCATAGGGGCATTGTTATATTTCATCGCAGGGGTGGTCCATGCCAGCTAATCCAGCTCCTGGTCTGTGACAGCAGCCAGCAGCAAATGTTTGAGAGACAACAGTAAGAAACTTGGTGGTTACAGTATAATCTTCCTTGAGGGAAAATCATTTCAACATCTTCAATAGTTCCCTATGAATGAGTGTTCCAGAACTCTCCTTACTGTGTGTATTGCTTACTCTAATAAGTCTAAATATTTTATTCACACCAAATTTTGATCTTTTTTTTTAAATTATGCTAAATTTTTTGCTTCAGCAGTATCTTTTGACACTCACTTCCACAGGTGAACTGAGATGTGCAAAAGTTTCTTCCTTCTGTTTTTATCTTTTGCCTTGTAATGTTTTAAGAAGTATTGCAACCTTATGTTGCTAAAGGGTTAGTTGTTGGTTTATATATTTGTATACCACTCTTGCTCATCAGCTTTCTAAGTAATCTATATTTTCACTGCCTCTTTTCACATGGAAAAATTTCATGTCCATATCACTCATGTTGCAGATCTCTTAACCCCTTCTCCTATTGCAATGTTCCTTCTAATGCAGAGTGACTAGAAGTAAACCCAGAGTTTCTGATGAGGACATATGGTCTAGATAAATAATAATATTCCTATTGTCATGGAAATATAATTTTAATAATGTTTCCATTATAGCATTTCTATTATTACTCTCTATCTCATTACTGATGCAGTTTAACAGATTTGCTGATTAACTTATGTTGAGCCATGAGCAATAACCTCCTATTCCATTAAATACCTTCTAGTGTCTGTACTGTCCAGACTAGATATTCTGTGTTTGTAACCCTGTTGGAATAGTCTCACTTCCATTACCATGTACTTTTTCTCTTGTTCCATGTCTGCCCATTCTCTTTCGTCTGAGAGAAGTTTACAAGGATAGTATTGAGTGAAGGCAACAGGGATCATTGCAGGAGGTGGAATTTCAATCCCAATTCTTTTCTAAAAGAAAAAAAAGTCCCTTGTGATGAATAGCCAGTTTTACACAATTTTCTATGAGAAGAACATTTCTGTTTTAAGATAATGAAATATAAAATGTGATTTAGGTTTTTTATAACTTCTTTTCTTCAGGATTCCTGACTTGTTAGGAGGTTAGAAAGTCCTTCAGGCAAGCTGCCAGAATCTGGGCAACCGTAGAAATCAGGGGTCTCAGCAGTAATAGGAGACAGAGGCTTCCCATCAACACACTCATACAGTTGGTCATTATATACGTGTATATTATATATACACTGTGCACACACACACATATGTGTCTATACATACCCTACATTAAAGCGAGCAAACTATCAGAAATTTGTCAGGAAGAAGCTGAATACACAGTACTTTATTGTTTGTCCACATGAACTCAGCTTTGCTTTATTTATTTTACCTTTGCAACATTTCCAGTCAATACTCAGCTCTTTAGTGGCTTAGCTTTCACAGACTTTGGTACAAATTTCTGTTGAAGTTGTAAAAGCACAGTGACACAGCAGAACAAACAGCAGCAAAGCCTAAGAATATCTATTGTCTCTCCCAAACAGGATCAGATAAACTCCTGTTAACACCAGCTGAAGTTATTTAGCTAGTGAAGAAACCTAAAACGGAAGAAAGTAAAACTACTTAAATGGGATATAATTGCCTCCAGATGGAGAATGGGAGGTCTCATATTTTCTTGGTTATAACAGATGTAGGTGAAGCAAAAAGCCAAATATAAAAACCAAAACAAAACCCCAAAATAACTCTAGCTTGAGCTACATGTGCATTACTCTAATATACCCTATGAGTTAGACTGTGAATCCAACTTAAGTTGCAGTTGCTGGGAAGTGAGCCATACTGGATATTTCAGTGTCCTCCTGATGCTTCATCTGGAGGCACCTTTTCCTTCCCCAAGCTCTTTCTAGGCACCACTATGCACCTGCAGCCCTTGTTAGAAGCTGCTACAGAAATACTAGCAGCAACCAAAAGCACTTGGGCATGTTGGCACTCTTCAGTGACTTTCTTTCCACTTGCTTTGTCAGGAATTATATTTGGCCCACATCAGATCTGCTGTGAGAAGCCTCTCACCCGCAGAGAAAACACAGATAGTTCACACTCCAAGGGAAAGTTTGCCAGTTTCTTAAATGGTGAATTCTCTGCTTCTGTATATGACAATTTTAGGTGTGCTGAGCAGAAGGAGGACGGATGGCTGGCTGAAGCTTTCATCCTTCCAAAGGGGAATGCATGCCTATGGAACAGTACATCAGGGTTTGGTTTTCTTCAAGTTTCTTCTTTTTAATTTAAAGTTCTCTTTTCCTTGTGATAAACTGAAATCTAGTGATACATGGAACATGGCATGTTTTGAGGCTTATCTGAATTTGGCATAAAAAATACATATAGTTCTGTTTTCTGATAAACTCATGTGGACATGTGGACAAACAATAAAGTACTGTGTATTCAGCTTCTTCCTGACAAATTTCTGATAGTTTGCTCGCTTTAATGTAGGGTATGTATAGACACATATGTGTGTGTGTGCACAGTGTATATATAATATACACGTATATAATGACCAACTGTATGAGTGTGTTGATGGGAAGCCTCTGTCTCCTATTACTGCTGAGACCCCTGATTTCTACGGTTGCCCAGATTCTGGCAGCTTGCCTGAAGGACTTTCTAACCTCCTAACAAGTCAGGAATCCTGAAGAAAAGAAGTTATAAAAAACCTAAATCACATTTTATATTTCATTATCTTAAAACAGAAATGTTCTTCTCATAGAAAATTGTGTAAAACTGGCTATTCATCACAAGGGACTTTTTTTTCTTTTAGAAAAGAATTGGGATTGAAATTCCACCTCCTGCAATGATCCCTGTTGCCTTCACTCAATACTATCCTTGTAAACTTCTCTCAGACGAAAGAGAATGGGCAGACATGGAACAAGAGAAAAAGTACATGGTAATGGAAGTGAGACTATTCCAACAGGGTTACAAACACAGAATATCTAGTCTGGACAGTACAGACACTAGAAGGTATTTAATGGAATAGGAGGTTATTGCTCATGGCTCAACATAAGTTAATCAGCAAATCTGTTAAACTGCATCAGTAATGAGATAGAGAGTAATAATAGAAATGCTATAATGGAAACATTATTAAAATTATATTTCCATGACAATAGGAATATTATTATTTATCTAGACCATATGTCCTCATCAGAAACTCTGGGTTTACTTCTAGTCACTCTGCATTAGAAGGAACATTGCAATAGGAGAAGGGGTTAAGAGATCTGCAACATGAGTGATATGGACATGAAATTTTTCCATGTGAAAAGAGGCAGTGAAAATATAGATTACTTAGAAAGCTGATGAGCAAGAGTGGTATACAAATATATAAACCAACAACTAACCCTTTAGCAACATAAGGTTGCAATACTTCTTAAAACATTACAAGGCAAAAGATAAAAACAGAAGGAAGAAACTTTTGCACATCTCAGTTCACCTGTGGAAGTGAGTGTCAAAAGATACTGCTGAAGCAAAAAATTTAGCATAATTTAAAAAAAAAGATCAAAATTTGGTGTGAATAAAATATTTAGACTTATTAGAGTAAGCAATACACACAGTAAGGAGAGTTCTGGAACACTAATTCATAGGGAACTATTGAAGATGTTGAAATGATTTTCCCTCAAGGAAGATTATACTGTAACCACCAAGTTTCTTACTGTTGTCTCTCAAACATTTGCTGCTGGCTGCTGTCACAGACCAGGAGCTGGATTAGCTGGCATGGACCACCCCTGCGATGAAATATAACAATGCCCCTATGGCTAAGGACACCAGACTAAAACAAGAAATGTCCTGTAGATATTAGCGGTTTCTGTGGCTCAGAAATATATTCTATTTACTAGTTCCAATAAGAAATTCCAGTTTTTCAATTTCCTTTGCAGTAAAAAAATGATCTATTCAGATCCACAATGGACATAAATATATTCTCCGGTGACATAAAATAAACATTGGTAGGTTACCCCGTACCAATGCAGTTCTTGTTTAATGCAGTATCTAGAAATTAATTACAACATTTTGACATGGTACATGCTGAGCTAGCATCAGCTTGTTCCTGATGTATTCGGTATCAGATTGAATTCTGATCAATTTATAGTGCTCCTATCAAGGAATTGCAAGTCAGAAAATCTTGACATTAACATAAATATCCATGGATATCTGGCGATCCCTCCCAGCCCCACTCCCCCCAGTTTATATACTAGACAAGATGTCGCATGGTATGGAATACCCCATTGGCCAGTTTGGGTCAGCTGCCCTGGCTGTGTCCCCTCCCAACTTCTTGTGCACCTCCAGCCTTCTTGCTGGCTGGGCATGAGAAGCTGAAAAATCCTTGACTTGAGACTAAACATTACTTAGCAACAACTGAAAACATCAGTGTGTTATCAACATTCTTCTCATACCTAACTCAAAACATAGCACTGTACCAGCTACTAGGAAGACAATTAACTCTATCCCAGCCAAAACCAGGACAGTATCCACCTCTTATTCTATACCATTGATGTCATGCTCAGTTCCCATACCTTCAGTTACATCCCGGTCAATCATCATCACCTTTTCCGTCCTTTTGAGATATATAGACAATGAGATAGAGATATATATATGTATACACACACACACAGAGATATCATTCCCTTAGTTTATGGGCCATGTTTATAAAATGTTCGTTGAGTTCATTTAGTCCCCGACTCTGGGCTCCATCTGTCATACCAGTCTTTCTGGGCAGGAGGGATGGTGCAAAGTCCTCTCAATCTGCAGAGCAGGATTGGGCTTCAGTGCGGTATGGCGAGCTGGTGATATTGGGCGCAGCAGGAGGATGGTGTGCACCGTTGGATTGTTGCATGCTGGAGTCAGTTCTGGTCCCATCACTACTGCACTTCGCTCAGTTTTATCACAGTTCATTCTTGCTTGGCCTAAGTGATTCTTACTGTAGTACTATGGATATAGCATATAACAATTATAGTAATGATGACATACAGTGGCAGGGTTATATAGCAACTAATATCATACAGTTTAATTCTGGCTATTCTCACCTAAAATCAAATCCCCTTGAGGGACATAGTGGACTTCCCCATCCTTTCGCATCACCCACCAAGTGCACCCAGGTCCTTGAGCAAAAGCAATCCCACAAATGGGTTTACCTCTGCCTGAGGCAGGAGTAACCCAGACTGTCTTCCCTAACATATTTTTTATGTGCACTACAGGGACTTTATCCCCTTTTATAGTACATAAAAGTTCTGACTGGGCAGGGCCACACCGATTGGCAGATCCTCTGGTGTTGACTAACCAGGTGGCTTTTGCTAAATGTGTATCCCAATGTTTGAAGGTTCCACCCCCCATTGCTCTCAATGTAGTCTTTAACAGTCCATTGTATCGTTTGATTTTCCCAGAGGCCGGTGCATGATAGGGTGTTGTGGACACATATTTAGCTAACAGTCGCAAGAGCGTTCCAGATGCCTTTAGAAGGCCTTGAACAGAGTAAACAAGAAGACAAAAAAAGAAAGTTACCAATTAGAAGAACACAGGTGCACATTCCACGATAAAGGGAACTTGGCACGAAGAACCTCAATTCGGCAGTTTATCTTGACCAATTAGACTGAGACAAGTTTCGCATGTTTTAGTTGATATAACCAATTATGTCTTATGTTTATGCACATGGACACTGTATGCTTGCATGCGGCAACCAATCAGAGCTTTTGAGGAACTTAGAGAATTGTATAAGAATGATCTGCTATGCTCAATAAACTGGCGACTTTGATCATCATATTGGTGTGCTGTCGTCCATCCCCGCATGGAATTTCTCTACAATAGGGGATATGATACACCCACTCAATGCCATGCTCTTTGGCCCAGGTGTCTATGAGGTTGTTTTGGAAATGAGTCCCCTTGTCTGACTCAATTCTTTCTGGGGTGCCCTGTCACCACAAGACCTGCTTTTCAAGGCCCAGGATAGTGTTCCAGGCGGTGGCATGGGGCACAGGATATGTTTCCAGCCATCCAGTGGTTGCTTCCACCATTGTGAGCACATGGCGCTTGCATTGGCAGGTTTGTGGGAGTGTGATATAGTCAATCTGCCAGGCTTCCCCATATTTATATTTCAGTCATCGCCCTCCATACCACAGGGGCTTTAACCGCTTGGCTTGCTTAATTGCAGCACAGGTTTCACATTCATGGATAACCTGTGCAATAGTATCCATGGTTAAGTCCACCCCTCGATCGCGAGCCCATCTATATGTTGCATCTCTTCCCTGATGGCCTGAAGCATCATGGGCCCACTGAGCCATAAATAGCTCACCCTTATGTTGCCAGTCCAGGTCCACCTGAGCCGCTTCAATCCTGGCGGCCTGATCGACCTGCTGGTTGTTTTGATGTTCTTCAGTGGCCCGACTCTTGGGTACGTGAGCATCTACATGACGTGCTTTTACAAACAGGTTCTCCACCCGAACACCAATATCTTGCCATAATTCAGCAGCCCAGATGGGTTTACCTCTGCGCTGCCAGTTGCTCTGCTTCCATTGCTGTAGCCACCCCCACAGGGCATTTGCCACCATCCATGAGTCAGTATAGAGATAGAGCACTGGCCACTTTTCTCTTTCAGCAATGTCTAACGCTAGCTGGATGGCTTTCACCTCTGCAAACTGACTTGATTCACCTTCTCCTTCAGCAGTTTCTGCGACTTGTCGTGTAGACTCCATACGGCAGCCTTCCACCTCCGATGCTTTCCCACAATGCGACAGGACCCATCAGTGAACAGGGCATATTGCCTCTCATTTTCTGACAGTTTATTATACAGTGGGGCCTCTTCAGCACGCGTCACCCCCTCCTCTGGTGACATTCCAAAATCTTTGCCTTCTGGCCAGTCCGTGATCACTTCCACAATTCCTGGGCGACTGGGGTTTCCTATGCGAGCCCGTTGTGTGAACAGTGCGACCCACTTACTCCACGTGGCATCAGTTGCATGATGTGTAGAGGAGACCCTCCCTTTGAACATCCAGCCCAGCACCGGCAGTCGGGGTGCTAGGAGGAGCTGTGTTTCAGTACCAACCACTTCTGAGGCAGCTCAAACTCCTTCATATGCTGCCAATATCTCTTTTTCAGTTGGAGTATAGCGGGCCTCGGATCCTCTGTATCCCCGACTCCAAAACCCCAGGGGTCGGCCTCGGGTCTCCCCAGGTGCTTTCTGCCAGAGGCTCCAGGTAGGGCCATTCTCCCCAGCTGCAGTATAGAGCACATTTTTAACATCTTGTCCTGCCCGGACTGGCCCAAGGGCTACTGCATGAACAATCTCCCGTTTAATTTGTTCAAAGGCTTGTTGTTGCTCAGGGTCCCATTTAAAATCGTTCTTCTTACCGGTCACTTGATAGAGAGGGCTTACAATCAGACTGTAATTTGGAATATGCGTTCTCCAAAAACCCACGACACCTAAGAAGGCCTGTGTTTCCTTTTTATTAGTCGGTGGGGACATAGCTGCTATTTTGTTGATCATGTCCATTGGGATCTGTCGACATCCATCTTGCCATTTTATTCCTAAAAACTGGATCTCCTGTGCAGGTCCCTTGACCTTACTTTCTTTTATGGCAAAACCATAAACAATTAAGTCTATGCCAGCGAAAACCAGGACACAGTTCTTCCTGCTTGGCTATCCCTGCTAGGATATTATAAGAAGATATACAATTTTAATTATGCTTTGCATACTTTTCAATCCAGAATCCTAAATACAACAAATATTCACCTGCAAATCCATATAAAATTTAAATAGAAATATGTAGTAATCCAGGTAGTGTCTGTTAAACACAGAATCATACCACTATATGATTGCCTTATCTACGTTGTATGTCAAAACTTTATGTTTCTGTAAAATTTTGACATGAAAGCTCTTTTTGAGGTCGCTTGATGCTATCAGAAAGTGCTAGCTGGACTGGTTTTAGTAAGTGCCATGTGAGGGCCCTGATTTTTCCTTGGTTGTACTGACACAGTGAATAAAACAGCCCATGAATCCTTCCAGCTGGTGAACTAGGACTAGCTGACATGACGAGGCTAGTGTCCATAACGCTAACCTCTCCTACTCCCTGGAGCAGAATGTGAGGCGACAAAATACTCATCTGCAGTGGTCCTTGGTCCAGGGCTTGGGTGGTCCATGGTAACCTCCAAACCAAGAATGCTTTACTCCCTTTCTGCTCCTTTAAAATAAACCAATTACAGTTTTCTATTGGTTTATATTATATTCTGCTTGATTATATTACAGTACTGTCAACCCCAACTATTTTTAATTATGCCTTGGAGAATCACTAGAGTTTGTTTAAAAAGTCTTTTCTTTTGTCCTCAAGTGGTTAAATCTAAAAGGGTTTCCCAAAACCAGAAAAGCTAGGAACTTCCTTAAGATGCAGTTTGAGATATTCATCTAATAGCTGGACTTTAGGAGCTTTAAGGAAAATACCTTAGTCTATGAAATCGGAAATAACATTTCAGAGGTTGGCAGGGCAGGATAATGCGACTTTGACAATCACACCCTGAAAACTATTTATCTAAAATTTTACTTTTCACAGCACAGAGAGTGGAAGTGTGGCCCAGACTGCTCCTCACCACGTCCTACTATTTTGAAGTATTTGTTTCTTCTGGATGTTTTGGGTTTGTGTGGCAGGGTTTTGGTAGCAGGGGAGGGGGCTGCAGGGGTGGCTCCTGTGAGAAGCTGCGAGAAGCTTCCCCGGCTCCAAGTTGGACTTGCCTCTGGCCAAGGCTGACCCAATCAGCAACGGTGGTAGCACCTCTGCGATAACATATTTAAGAAGGGGAACCTGCAGTGTGGGAGGAGAGTGGAATGTGAGAGAAACACCTATGCAGGTACGAAGGTCAGTGAAGGAGGAGGGGGAGGAGGTGCATGGTGAGACGGCAGGCTGTCCCCCTGCAGCCCATGGAGGTGAACAGTGGAGCAGATGCCCACCTGCAGCCCATGGAGGACCCCACGCTGGAGCAGGTGGATGCCCCCCAAGACGGCCGTGACTTCATGGGAAAGCCCGCACTGGAGCAGTCTGTGACTGAAGATTGGCCTGCGGAAGTACCCATGCCAGAGAAGTTCGTGAAGGACTGCAGCCCGTGGGAGGGACCCCATGCTGGAGCAGGGGAAGAGTGAGGAGTCCTCCCCCTGAGGTGGAAGAAGCGGCAGAGACAACGTGTGATGAACTGACCCCAACCCCCATTCCCCATCCCCCTGCGCCGCTGATGGGAGTGTTGTCCCAAAAGTGGGGTCGTTTACCCGGTGTGAGAAATGCCAATTACACACAGAGCAGAGGTATTTTATTCCAATTCATGTTTGCACAAAGATGGGGGCTAGGTGGTAATCCACAAAGCTAGCACACTTCATGCCTAAACGGGCAAGCAATTTATACAGTTCAGTTATACATATTCAATTTCCAAAGTTCTTCCCCAAAACTATTAGTGGTAGTTGCTTATCTACTGTTGCCGAAATCCGGAATAAAACTCCTTAACAGCAATGAGAAGTTAAGAAGCAGGCACTCCTTTATTGCAGCGCTGGGCACACAGGGGATCGCTCCACCTATCGTGTGCACCTGTCTAGTCTAACTGTGCAGGTTAAATACACACCTGTTATACATATTCACTAAATTTCTGGGAAATGTTATACATAATCATTAACTTTCCGATAAATCATTAGCATATGTAAATGTCTCTTTACGCAGGCGCAGTGAAGGTCTCTGGTGGTCTTCAGAAGCCCTCTGGTGGTCTTCCATAGTCTTCCTCACTTGTCCGCTTCTTGACCTCTCTTAGGTGATTCTGCGCAGTACGATTCTCACCATCATCTGTATTAGTTTACATAAAAATGCATACTATGTCTATTCTTAAATTTAACCTTTCTAATAATTGGTCCTTCAGTCACACCATCTTATTAATATTCTTATGTTAAAACAATCATTGATTAATCTCACTTAACTCTACTGATTGGAATCCTCGATAATTAGATCGAGGTGGGAAGGTTAAGGGGTTTCCAGGCAGCAAACTGGTGCCCATAACGGTTTCCTTAGTTTCCTAAAACAAAACACTACAAATCAACAAATCTTTGTCAAAGTTTCTGTGGTTAACTGATTTTAGACAATACTTGAATTCTTATGGTTACACATAGTACATTTTCTAAAGTTCCTAAGTTCCTATGACTACATTTCAAACTTAACACTCCCATACCTATGCTTCACAATTTTCTACTTCTTAATCAAACCAAACTCTTTTATATAATTAGATTTTAATTTCTTTATCAAAATATTTGCAACACTACCACAGTTTCTATTGGGTTAAATTTTCCCCGCTTCTAATTAAAGGTACAGTGTTCTTTTATTCTACAGCGCATGCTCAAAGAGAGTGGGGGGGGGGTAAGTCTTTTTGATCTTGAATTGAGTCGGTGGTCGCGATCTCCCCCTGCCGCCTTTACCTTTCCTCCAGTTATCAAAGATCTTTGCTGACTTCATGCCTATTAGCAATTATTCAACTTTCCCGGCCTCCTGGGGTAGGATGTTCCCTTCTTATCAGTCTTTTATTTCTTCTTCAGGGGCCCAGTCATTAGCAAGGCATGCCTTGTGTATACAAAGGGTATCTTATTTCACAAGACCTTTGTGGCCTTTTTAAGGTGGCTTAAGTAAATCAGGAGGAGGTAGAGAAAACCGGGAGTGGAGTTGAGCCGGGAAGGAGGGAGGGGTGGGGGGAAGGTGTTCTAAGATCTGGGTTTTACTTCTCATTATCCTTGTTTTGTTTTGATTGATAGTAAGTTAAATTGATTTTGTTTCTTCCCCAAGTTGAGTCTGTTTTTTGCCCGTGACCATAAGTGGTGAGTGATTACTCCCTGTCCTTGTCTCGACCCACGAGCTTTTCTTTATATTTTCTCCTCCTCATCCCACCGGGGCCGGGGGCGGAGTGTGAGCGAGCGGCTTTGTGGTGCTTTGTTACCGGCTGGGCTTAAACCACAACACTGGAGTTCAAAGTAGAGCATTGTTATGTGTTAGTATTAAGATAGGCGAGGGATTTACCCAGGCTGCTATTAGCATGCAAAACTCATCAGCTTCCTCTTCACTGATATTCCTTCAAGATGTAGATTTCCCAGCTGCATAACAGGACCGTTTTAAGATGTAAAGAAAGCAGCAGACAATCCTGGAAAGGCTGTGCTCTCTCCACTAAGAGAGAGATTTGCTAAATTTGCATTCTCTTCACCCTTTCAAAGGAACAGTTGATCTTTGACCAAGAAAATATTTCATAATTTGGACCATTCATTTTGAGTTAATTTGTCATTTTGATTATAGTTTATAATAGCTAATGTAAGTTTAAACGAAGGAGGATAAAAAGCAGTGAATGTCAGTGAAAATTATTTATTACAGTGCAGAACAGTCTGATGTAGTTACAGTTTGCTAGCTTCTTAACTTTGATAAAGAGAAATAAATGGATGTTGCTAGTAATTTATTGTAAATATTATATTTCTAAACGGTTTAGATAACATTTCTTTTTGGTACAATATATTTTTTTGCTCCTGGAACATTTAATTCACCGTTAAATGTCATACACTGTTACTATAAAAGTATAAGAGTAAAACTGCTTCCAAGTACACACTGTTTCAGTAAGACACAAGCTTGTTCATGCCAGCTCTCTGGGTTTAGAGACAAAGTTCACCTCCCTCAAAATAGCTGCTTTGGGAGTTATGGTAATAATGTAAAGCAATGTAAAGCAGTTTGTAGTAATAATGTAAAGCATTCTTAGGCATCTGCATTTGAAGTCCTACAGCTTTTATCCTAACTTTGGTGCGGCATCATCATTTTTGCCTTTATACTGGATAGCTTAGAAAAGTGAAGTATGAGTATACTGTCTCTACATACTTAAGGAAAGGGATTTTTTTCGTCAATAAATTTTACATCTGTAGTTTAGGAACATTTTTGTATTCAATATTTTTATGTATAACCTAAATAATTGTTTTTCATTATAGTTGTTATCTATTCTTATTCCTTAATTGAAGTCATTGCAGAATTTTTGCCATGTTTTTAGAATTTATTTCTGGCTAACAATTTGTCTGCTTTAGTTACCTTGTGTCTCTAAGTATACATAACAGTACTGCAATTTGATTTACAGTTAGTACAGTAACACTTTGTTCGTAGCACATTTATGGAAAAATCTTTTCTTTTCATACTTGGCAGGAAGATAATGAAAATTTCTTTATTTTGTGTATTTCTAATAATCTAGTGAGTTGCTTAGGGTTTGTCAATACATCTTTAAGTTAAAATTCAAAATAGTCTGATACTATTTTTCATCTACAAATGTTGGGCTACACGGTAACATCTTGCTACCTGTGGACTGAGAGCTGCAAATTAAGAAATGGGTGATTGCAGAAAATTCAGAGGAGTCACAAAATTAACTTTTACAACTTTGATATCCATCTTTGCTTTGGCTACATGGCAGAAAAATATGGGGCAAAGAATGGAAAGGAGAGAAGAAAGAACTGTTAAGGGGAGAAAAGTATGCAGATGAAAGAGGTGTACTACAGTGACGTACAACCACTAAGGAAAAGCTGTGTCATACTGCTACAGCTCAATTGTTTTATTTCTACTTTTTGCAGGGCTGAAATTGTTTCCCAGCTGCCTAGAGCTTTTTGTTCCATAATACCTGTCTTTGGCAAAACAAGATTTGCAGCTCCTTAGGAACAGGAGTTCCTGGAGCTGACAGTCTGCCCCACTTGCATGTTTAGTGGGATTTTTGATATATAAAGTAGTAAAAAAATATGAAATAGTGTTCAGAAAAAAAAAAAAGCTGAGATAGTTAGTTCAGCTTGTTGCTAATTATACCAGCAAATTTACAGGCAAAAAATGCTTTCCAAGATACACGTTGAAGCCATATTAACTGAACTGAACTTATCTTTCCAAGATGACTGTCAGGAAACTGACATATTATAAAAAATAATTCAGATTGATTAAAACCAAGGAAAATAACTGGACCACAAGAGGTTTTGAGTATCATTTAGCATGAAATTCAAATGGATAACATAGGAGTATGGATATCTTCATATTTCTAACTTTTATGTGTTGGGAGAGAAAAGTGACAGCAGAGTACACGTGAACAAAGATATGCCCCTGAGATGTGAAAAGGCTCTCCAGCTGTTCAGCCAAATACATCCTGGTTGATTAAGCTGCAAATGCTTTGGCTCATTCTTCTTTTTTTAATGTATTTTTTTTCTTGGTGGTAGTAATCATATTTTTAAATAAAAACATAGGGCCATATTTATTAGGTGAAGTTTCTTTCTTACTGTTCCTGCAAACTGACTTTTAAAAAAGCATCATAATCTGTTATTGGTGGTGCTCTTTTCTCTACCAGTTTAAATAACCACTCACTTTACTGGATTTTTTTTCTGTGCTTTATTTTTTCCTATAACATAAAGATGCTGTTTGCTGAAATTATAATGCAAAATGAGGCAGGAAAGTGTTATTAGCAATCATCAACTTCAATTTATAAATCAATTGCAACAGTGTAAAAATCAGTGTATATATCTAAAAACTGTCATGTAAACTAAATGCAATGAGCAGTTATATATCACTTTGTGTACTTAATAGGCATGCCTGCTGTAGCGGGGCTTAGTCCATCAGCTGAGCCTGAAAGATCCCAGACTGATGTCAGATATGGATAAGAAAATAAACAATAGGGGCAAAACTGAGATCTGAAGTCTAAATTGAAGAAAAGCAAGTAAAGTATTGTAAAAGCATGTTCTGTAAGGTCTTATTTTATAATGCCTTTTTTGTAGTAGTAGTAGTAGTAGTAGTATTTGCTTATAATGTGTGTCATGTTTTCCACTTCAGGAAAAACAGGTTACTTTTTTGAGTGTTATATCTACCAAGGGAAGAGCAACATATTCTGTTGCTCCAGTGTAGCTCTAGCTTATCAAAAGGATAAGCTTCAGCTTATTTGTTAAAAAAGCTGAAGTGGGATAACTTTGAATGTGGTGCTCTCATGCATATTCAGATTTAAACCACAGATTCATGTTCTACACCACAGATTAGAATTACTGAAGCTCTATCAGTTCCATATATCTGTGGATAAATCCCTTGAGGAGAGAAAGACTCAAGTTATTAATTTTGTTTTAAATACTATGTATTGCAAGAGATAAAAGATCAAATAAATTTCATATTCAAACTAAAACTAAAACAAACCCAGGATATGTAAAGGATAAGTGTATTGTAGGAGGGGCTTTAAGGTTATTAAACAAAGTGATTTAACTATTCTGATGATCAATGGCTTTTTTTTTCATTAAGATTTCAGTTGCTGATATGAGTTGAAGAGAACTGTGTCAGGGAAATAACTCATGTTTTTCTAATGCTCCAATGCATTTTTTCTTATTCTTTTCTCTAATGCTCAGTTAACCCCTTCTCCATATTAGTATACTGAGCTGAAGGAGGACTATTTTAAATGGCATTCTCAGGAAAAAAACCCACAGCAAAACCAGAAGGATTTGACTGAGCTATAAAGGCAAAATTCTTAGGCCCACAAGCAGAGTTTTAATGTTTTCCTATATTAAGAAGGCCAGTGCATCTCCAAAGCCACCACAATCAATATCTTTCACAACAGAAATATCAAAATCCATAGATCCTACATCTGCTCCTCATCAGTGTAATATACTTCATCCCCTGTACTGGATGTTGTCATGGAAACCATGTGAGTCAAACTACACAAGTTCTGCAATCTAGAATCATCTTTCTGAAGCAACGGAGGAAGGTCAGAAATAACAGCAGTCATGTCACATCTCATCCCTCAGTCTGACACACAAAAGATACCTAGCAATATCTTCAAAAGGCAAGCCTGGGAATTAAAAGTTGTCATTTTACTGGACAATAAAATTAATAGAATCCACAGAGACATTGTTTTTTGCAATGTTATCTTTCTTTTCCCCATCCTCCCACTGGCCACCTTCTGTTCTATAGATGCTGATTCTCTCTTTTTGCTCTCTGTGGATCTGCTATTTGTTCCCTTTCCAGCATCACTTTCTTCACAGGTACTGTTTGGTTTTTTGTTTGTTTTTTTTTTTTTTACCTAGGTCTAATTAATGAACAGCATTAGATTAAACTAAGAATACTTGGTTCTAATTTATATGTAGTCTTTTGTTTACTGCTTCTTGGATCTAGATGAAAGGATTGTATATGCAAACTTTATTCCTTTTTTTCTAGTACTGTCAACTCTTCTGCAAATCTCACTGCTCTAGAAATGTCTTGAATTGATTGTGAACTTACAAAATTACCAAATTTAAACTCTGTTTTTTTGATACTACAGATTTCTTTGTCAGTATCTACATTTTTGAAAACTTGGATTCAGATCCTAGAAAAATAGTCTCAGATCTTGCCTTGTTTTATTTCACAAAAAAATCCTTCTCTGACATCCTTGTTCTTTTATAAATTAAAAGCAGACATTGCTTTGGTACAAATAGCTTCTGGTCCACATTTCAGAAATACACGGTCATCCCTAACAAGGTTGTGAATGAGTAGACCTGAAGGTACTCTGCGCGTTCCTGAAAGCACAGCCTCCTCCCTGAGCCCTCTGAGCCTCCCAGTGGTGTGCAGCCTAGCACACATCTGTGTCGGGCAAGGCAGCCACAGATGTTACTGCTTCATTTGCTGGGACTGTGCATGCAGGGGGTTCTGTATTAAAAAAAAAAAAAAAAAAAGCATATCCTCAGACAAGAGGACATGAATCCTTTTTGAACTGCAAAGCTGAGGACTGCAATCATAATTTTACTAGCTGTGGCTTTTAAATGGGTTTCTACTTTGCTTGAGTAAAATAACATTTTTCTGTTTCTAGGTTATTCTCTTTCTCTAGATAGTTGAAAATTTATTAAAGATTAGAAAGATTCTTGAGCTTTATTTTCCTTAAGTGCCTTTCTGAGAAAGAATATTGACAGAATTAGTGGTGGTTATAATCTCCTCCTGTGTAAGCCCTTTCAGAAGAAAGATTTCTGCCCAGAGCTTTCTCTAAAATGATGACTTTTTGAACTATCTGGCCAAGGGTCGTAAAGCAAGTAATCAGTAGGGGGCTTGAGCAGGGAAACTATTATGCTAGAAGGAAAAACAGTGCAGATCCAAACCATGTGTTAGGAGATCTTTCAATGTACTGTTTGGAGGACTTTGGACAAGAAAGATTGGGATAACTAAGCTTCAAATGTTCATAAAATTATTAAATTCATTAACACTGATAAATACAATTTAAAATAAACACTGAAAAAACTCATACTTTTTCAACTGCAATTAGAACAATATGTATTAGATTGAGAAATTTTTAGGTAAAATGTCCTAGTAGCTCATCCTTATTTTTGCAAGAATGGCATCCTAACTGAGAAATGTTTTATATGCCAAGAGGCTTTCTTCAGCTGCAAAAGGCAAAAGTGAATCATTTATTTTTGTTCTTGTCCAAAATAACTGAACAAGATGGAGAGAAACAAAAGGGCAAAAAAAATCTCAGCTAGTTTTTCTCTTTTTAAATGTTGCCTTATCTGGGTGTTGATCAGCTGGACATGACTTTGCAGGACTGAAATTATTCACATATATTAAAGTTGCTTAAACTTCAACATTTTATAACTTCATATTCCTCAGACAGAAATGTGCCTCTTGCTGTGATTTGTAAAACTGCCAGTATATTTTGAATGCTAGCACAAGTTAGATAATAGTTTTGAAATGTGTACCTATGAGCATGGAACACTTTAAAAGAGATTATTACAGCCAACATTTTATGTCAGTAGTAGTCTTTAACAATGTTTCTAATACCAGATATAACCTAGTTTTCTGAATTGTTAAAACTATGTATTAATTTCAAAGAAAAACCTATTGAAATATTTGTAGATCTGAATCTTTCTGAAATTTTCTGTAAATGAATCAATTATTTTCATGTAACCTTTTGCAGATTCTTAGAGGAGTTTCTTTTTTATAGTATGTTCAGAGGTAATTTAAGGTGGGAATTAAAAGAGAATAAGAATTGAGGATGGTCTTTTCAGCCCAGTATTTTTTATTTTTTAACCTTCCCTTGGACATGTAACAGAAACCAAACCAACCACCTTTCAAACTTACATGTAAAATCTGACAGTAGAATGAAAAGGCTGACACTATTTCTTCTAGGCTTCATGCTGACACACTGAAATACAGCCCAGATACTCTCTAAAGCAGCCAATAGTGAGCACATGCTGTTATACATGCTGCTTAAATTAAGTAGTTTCAAATAATCACAACTGTTGCAGTTTAGATTTATTTTTAGTGTAAATTTCTATAAAATCATTGAATATACTTTTCCACAACAGCATATTATAAATCTCCATTGGCACAAGGACATTATTTATACAAAGTGAACTGCCAAACACAATTTAATACGTGTACTCTAATTTTACACTGGTTTACCTATCTGTGACCAGATTCAACACAGACTTAAAATAATATAAAATTAATTTAGTCTTTGCATAACTGTTTCTTAATTGCTTGAATATTCTCAGGTTTCAGTCATGTGTGGTGGAATAGATTGAAGGTGTGACATAGATGTACTCTCCCAAGGAGCTCATGATTTTTGTGAGAAATATGATGCAGCAGTAAACAGACAACTTGAACAACTGTGCTTGGAGAAGAAGTAGTAGCCATAAAATGTAGACAGTATGACTCTGGATCTACTGAAGTAGCAAAATTTCCGTGACCTCAGCAGGCCTAGGATTTTACTCAAGCTTATACAAAATAGAAGGCCAAGTTGTCATTCTCTAGCCATTGTCAGACATGGCCATTCTAGGAAGAGCATGTTTTGAGGAGTAATTTAAAAGAGAAGGTTGAGGGGATATGAAATTTGATGGTGTCTTTTCCCCTGCACACAGGATCTGCATGAAAACCAAAATGCTTGAGAAAGAAGCAAAAAATTGGTGACTGAAGCAGTCTTTATTATCAGACTAAAGTCAACTGTTTGACAAACTAATAGATACAGTGGAGATGAAAATGTCTTAGAGGAAAGACAATGAAATTTATGTAGAAAATATAAAATTCATACAAGAAGGGGAGGGACACAGCCATACATAGGGACATACAAATGGAATTATTCTGTTGAAGTAGTGAGCCAGAAAGATGTGGCAGTGTTTTTGCCTAGGAAGTGATGATACCAGCCAAGTCTAGTGGGGAATAGGTAGTGATGGTTTGATCATGTTTTGGGACTCTGGACAGAATAATTCTTAGAAACATTATCTAAGTGGAAGCAATGATACTTGGCTATAGCAAGACTGTTTTGGCCAAAATGAAGGATCAAGGCTGAAACAATTTTAGGATAGCATGAATAAGTGAGAGTGCTATCCATATGACAGGAAAAACTGATGAGATAGATAATGCTCATTTAAAGCTGAGTTTTAACATTTTACTTGTATGGGAATATCAGAAAATGGTATGAGAAGCATGAGGTAAGAATTTAATACAGAAGGCTACATAATGACTCCTCAACATAAGCCTGGTGTTTAAAACTAAGAATAGTTTTAAGATAGTGGATAAGAAAGATGATGTCAAAAACAGACGGCTATGGAATTAGCTTCAGAGAAGATGCAGGGTAAAACTGAGAGAAGAAAACAAGATTTCAGTTAGACAGCAGAGTTGAAATATGAGAAGAGAGGATCATAGAATGGTTTGGGTTGGAAGGGACCTTTAAAGATTGTCTAGTTCCAACCCCCCCCGCCATGGCAGGGATGCCTTCCACTAGACCAGGTTCCTCAGAGCTCCATCCAACCTGGCCTTGAACACTTCCAGAGAGGGGACATCCACAACTTTTCTGGGCAACCTGTTCCAGTGTCTCACCACCCTCACAGTGAAGAACTTCTTCCTTACACCTAATCTAAATCTACCCTCTTTCAGTTTAAAGCCATTACCCCTCGTCCTATCACTACACTCCCTGATAAAAAGTCGCTCCCCATCTTTCCTGTAGGCCCCCTTTAAGTACTGGAAGGCTGCTATAAGGTCTCCCCAGAGCCATCTCCTCTCTAGGCTGAACAATCCCAATTCTCTCAGCCTGTCCTCATAGGGGAGGTGCTCCAGCCCTCTGATCATCTTTGTGGCTGTCGTGGTTTAACCCCAGCCAGCAACTAAACACCACGCAGCCGCTCACTCACTCCCCCCACACCCAGTGGGATGGGGGAGAAAATCGGGAAAAGAAGCAAAACCCATGGGTTGAGATAAGACCGGTTTAATAGAACAGAAAAGAAGAAACTAATAATGATAATGATAACACTAATAAAATGACAACAATAATAATGAAAGGATTGGAATGTACAAATGATGCGCAGTGCAATTGCTCACCACCCACCGACCGACACCCAGCCAGTCCCCTGAGCGGCGATTCCCCGCCCCCACTTCCCAGTTCCTATACTAGATGGGACGTCACATGGTATGGAATACCCTGTTGGCCACTTTGGGTCAGGTGCCCTGGCTGTGTCCTGTGCCAACTTCTTGTGCCCCTCCAGCTTTCTCGCTGGTTGGGCATGAGGAGCTGAAAAATCCTTGACTTGAGACTAAACACTACTGAGCAACAACTGAAAACATCAGTGTTATCAACATTCTTCTCATACTGAATCCAAAACATAGCACTGTACCAGCTACTAGGAAGACAATTAACTCTATCCCAGCTGAAACCAGGACAGTGGCCCAAATCTGGACCCGCTCGAGCAGGTCCATGTCTTTCTTATGCTGGGGGCCCCAGAGCTGGATGCAGTACTCCAGGTGGGGTCTCACCAGAGCAGAGTAGAGGGGCAGAATCACCTCCCTCAACCTGCTGGCTACACTTCTTTTGATGCAGCCTAGGATATGATTGGCTTTCTGGGCTGCGAGTGCACATTGCTGTCTCATGTTCAGTTTTTCATCCACTAATACCCCCAAGTCCTTCTCCGCAGGGCTGCTCTCAATCTACTCATTGGCCAGCCTGTATTTGTGCTTGGGATTGCCCCGACCCATGTGCAGGACCTTGCACTTGGCCTTGTTGAACCTCATGAGGTTTGCATTGGCCCACCTCAAGCCTGTCAAGGTCCCTCTGGATGGCATCCCTTCCCTCCAGCGTGTCGACCGCACCACACAGTTTGGTGTCATCGGCAAAATTGCTGAGGCTGCACTCAATCCCACTGTCTATGTCCCTGACAAAGATGTTAACTAATACTGGTCCCAATAGTGACCCCTGAGGGACACCACTCATCACTGCTCTCCACTTGGACATCTAGCCGTTGAGTGCAACTCTGAGTGTGACCATCCAGCCAATTCCTTATCCACCTGTGGTGGGTTGACCCTGGCTGGATGCCAGGTGCCCACCAAAGCTGTTCTATCACTCCCCCTCCTCAACTCGACAGGGGAGAGAAAATATAATTAAAGGCTCGTGGGTCGAGATAAGGACAGTTTAATAAAGCAAAAGCAAAGGTCGCATGCAAAAGCAAAGGAAAACTAAAGATTTTATTCTCTACTTCCCATCACCAGGTGATGTCTGGCCACTTCCTGGGAAGCAGGGCTTCAGTACATGTAGCGGTTGCTCCAGAACACAAACATAAATAACGCATGCCCCCCACTTCCTCCTCCCTTTACTTAGCTTTTATATCTGAGCTGACGTCTGTAGGAGTCAATTATATGGAACTTAGTGACTGGGTCTGAAAGTAGAGTACACAAGAGCATTCCAGATGCCTTTAGAAGGCCTTGAACAGGGTAAACAAGAAGACAAAAAAAGAAAGTTACCAATTAGAAGAACACAGGTGCGCATTCCACGATAAAGGGAACTTGGCACAAACAACCTCAATTCGGCAGTTTATCTTGACCAATTAGATTGAGACAAGTTTCGCATGTTTTAGTTGATATAACCAATTATGTCTTATGTTTATGCGCGTGTACAGAGTAGTATAACCAATTATGCCTTATGTTTATGCGCGTGGACACTGTATGCTTGCATGCAGCAACCAATCAGAGCTTTTGAGGAACTTAGAGAATTGTATAAGAATGGTCTGCAATGCTCAATAAACTGGCGACTTTGATCATCATATTGGTGTGCTGTCGTCCGTCCCCGCATGGAATTTCCCTACATCTGGTGACTCCGACGTGATCCGGTAAGGAACAAGAGGGGAACGCTAATGACTGAAAAGGCGGGGGAGATTGCTGCGGATGCTGGTGGGCTTATGAGAAAGCGCCGGGCTGCTCGAGAGAGGCAGGAATTGTAAGCTTACGTGATAAAAGGCGGCATGGGTATCGCAGCATCTGCGAAGGAAAAGGCAGCCGTAAAGACATTTATGAGGCTGGTTGAAAAAACGGAGACGGATATTAAAAAGGACCAGTTAGAGGATTTGTTACACTGGGGACAAAGAAGAGGATTTTTCAAGGACTCTGAGGCTCTCTTTTCGTTGTCTATTTGGGAGAACTTAGGAAGGGAAATATGGGAGTCTGTACAAGGAGGAAATAGAATAGCTGCGTGTCTGGCAGCATATTGGAAAAGTGTCTCCAAATGATACAACAAATAACATCGGAAACTGCTGTTCAGGATGCGTTAAAACATGCTTTAGCAGTAGAAACTCGAACCATTAATGCTCCTGCTCCTTCGCCGTGTTGTTTGGAGACAGAGACAGTATGCGGAGCACATGAGGCCCCCCCGTCACCAACGGCACCGCCATTAGATGAAAAAACACCGATTGCGGCTTTCCCTGTAGAAGAACTGAATTTTGGGGGGGGCGGGAATAACGCCGATGTTCCCATGGCCCCATTGACACCTGAGGAACAGGCAGTGGTAAATCCTTCTGCGAAGAAGATAAGTCAGCCGCTACTACGAGCGGAGGACATTCCCCTGCCCATGGACTCTGATGATTGGGGGGCCCAACAGGACTTAGAAAATACTGAGGAAACTCAAAATCAGTCATACCCTGATTCAAATAATGCAAACGAGGATTTGGCCACTATAATACTAGAGCAAAAAGAGAAAATGTTAGAATTGCTAGAGGAAATGCGAAAAAGAGACGGGGATCAACGTAAGCAACCGTTGACGAAAAAAGCATATGAAAAAGCAGCAAATGCAATTGTAGAAAGTATGGACTCTTTTGCTAAAGTAGTGGGCTGCGACGAGCGAGGGAAGTCAAGCAGTCGACTCAATGTGAGTGATAAAGCAAGCTTCAGCTTTACTGCAAAACCTTCACATATTTATAACACAAAGTTACCTCTTATACATACTTGTCTTACAATCATTGGCTTAGCTCTAAAAGTTACATTATCATACTCCTCCTACTTGCAGTTACTGCCTTCGTGCCTGGGCCCGCGTTCCATCCTGTTTTTCTCATACAGTACCTCCTTATCTACACAATACAAGGTCAGTATGACCTTCTTTTCTTCCTTGTCAGCATGACTTGGAATTTTCCATCGCGGCCTAGTCTGGTTTTATGTCCAGATTGGTAGAACAAAACTCCTCCATGGAGCCATGACCGCGCTCCCTCAGCCATTCTCCAACAGTGGGCAAGGCGGAAGAGAAATCCCCCAAGGACAAAATGCAGGAACTGATTGACCTGTGTATACAAAAGGGGGAAGCAATGCCTGAAGAGGGAGAAGGATTTAAGCGGAGATATGAGGATAAATACAAAGGAATGCGACGTTTAACAGAGCCACCTTCACAAAACACGGAACCAACCCAAACAGGATATTCACCACCGCCGCCCAGCGATCCGTTTTTTTCGCCGGGACAACGATGGCGTGGAATTGAACAAGCCACTATAGAAGGAGTAATACTCCCACCTACTGTCGGATCATTTCCCGTGTTTACTAAACCAGGAGGAAAGCGACAATGGGCACCTCTGGACTGGAAAACAGTTCGAGAACTGCAAAAGGCCATTATGCAATATGGAATAGACAATAAGTATGTACAACAAATGATACAACAATTTTTTAAGGCACAAACTTTAGTGCCAGCAGATGTAAAGGTCTTAGTGGAGATGTTTTTTGAACCAACTAAGAGGTTGTTGTTTTATGATCGGTGGAGACAGAAAGCAGAAGAAGCCCAGATGAGCAATTTAGACACTGGGGCACAAAATCCACTTGCATTTGTCAGTGTAGACATGTTACTTGGCACTGGACAGTTCACCACTGGTCCCGTTCAGGCGGCATTGAGGCTAGAGATCTTACAATTGGCACAACAATTAGCTCTGGAAGCTATTTCAGAGATACCTCAAGTGGGGAAACCGACTCCGCCATATTCTAAAATCATACAAGGGGAAGAGGAGCTGTACATGAAATTCCTTGACCGATTAAAAGCTGCTGTCGATGCGTCGCCCACCTTAACCCCCGAAGCAAAAGCCGCGGTCAGAAAAGACTTAGCCATACAAAATGCAGACAAATCATCACATCACTTCCGCGAACAGCTACATTAGTAGATATCATCGAGGCTTGTAATCGCTTACCTATAATACAAGAACAAGAGAAAGCAAAAATACATGCTGAAGCTCATGCTGCAGCACTTGCTGTAGCGTTACGGCCAATGATGCGACAGGGAAAAGGAGTCCGCGGTCCACACAAAGACCTTTTAACGTGTTATCACTGTGGTCAACCGGGGCATTTGAAACACACATGCCCCCAACGCACAGCAACACAACCTCGATTCATGCCAACACCAACTAACAACAGTCAGTCAAACTTTTCCGGGGTCTGCAGCAAGTGCAACAAGTTCAGACACAAAGCCGGCGAGTGTCGATCAAGATTTAAAAAAGACGGAACGCCGTTAACACTCAACAATCAGGGAAACGGAATGATGAGCGCCAGGATGAGGGGCGCCAAGACATCAAGTGCCTCTCAAACAGGGATGACGGCGTACCCGTCTGCCTTTCAAAACTCAGGGCAGCCACAAGAGGGAGCGCAGGAGTTGACCTGGCCGTAGCTGCCGACACAACAATAGCTAATGATAAAGTTCATATTGTTCCATCGAATGCTACCGGGCCTTTAGGTCTTGGCCTAAGTGCATTGCTTTTAGGACGCTCTTCTGTTTCTAAACAAGGAATATTTGTTTTACCTGGAGTCATTGATGCTGATTACACGGGAAACATTTCAATCATGGTGAAAGTATTCGTTCCTCCTGTGACAATTATGGCTGGAACCCGGATTGCTCAACTGGTACCATTCAAAGCTAGTGTCCCCTGTATCAGAGACATTGAACGAGGGGACAAAGGGTTCGGATCTACTGACACACCATTAGTAGCCTTCACAGAAATAATTGGCACTTCTAAACTCGTTCGTCATTTTAATTTATATGGGCCTTCAGGAAAATCTCTACTCCATAGGCACATGCTCCTTGACACAGGGTCTGATGTGACCATAATTCCTAAGGAAGAATGGCCCAAGGACTGGGAATTACAAAATATCGACACTGTGGTAACTGGTATTGGAGGCCAGAAATCCACACAAATCAGCGTGAATTTTATAACAATTGAAGACTGTGAAGACAAAAGAACAGCGCATGTAAGGCCTTATGTTTTAAATACTACTGTATGGCTTCTAGGTCGGGACGCTCTAGCACAATGGGGAGTCAGATTGTCCACGCATTTTTAGCAGCGGCCATTGACAAGCGACCAACCCTGAGACTGAAATGGTTAACGGATAGCCCCGTTTGGGTTGATCAATGGCTGCTCCCGACGGAAAAAGTCACTGTTTTGGAGCAACTCGTAGCTGAACAAGTGGAGGCAGGGCATTTGGTTCCTTCTACAAGCCCCTGGAACACTCCTGTATTCACCATTTTGAAAAAGTCTGGAAAATGGCGTTTACTGCAAGATCTGCGTGCAGTGAATAAAGTAATGCAAGATATGGGATCTTTACAGCCTGGCATTCCGACCCCTACTATGCTCCCCAGAAACTGGCCTTTGATTGTTGTTGACCTTAAAGACTGTTTCTTCACGATTCCTTTGCATCCGGACGACTGCGAGAAATTTGCTTTTACTGTTCCAATAATAAATCGACATGCACCAGCTGAAAGGTATCACTGGGTTGTTTTACCACAAGGCATGAAAAATTCACCGACTATATGTCAATGGTTTGTTGACATCGCTCTCGAACCATTTCGCAAAAAATGGAAAGAGGCTTTGATTTATCATTACATGGACGATCTACTGGTCTGTGCACAACAACTTTCACATGAACAGGTATTGTCTGACCTTAAAATGTGCCTTGGGACGTATGGCCTAGTCATAGCTCCAGAAAAAATTCAGCTAACGGCACCATGGAAATATCTGGGTTTGCAAGTTGCAGAAGCCTCTGTTTGTCCACAAAAGTTGTCACTACACAAAGACATACGAAATGTACATGATGTGCAAAAGCTTGTTGGAGACCTACAGTGGATTCGACCTTATTGTGGTATTACAAATACAGACTTGCAACCACTGCTGGATTTATTGCGGAGTAGCAATAGCTTAACTTCCACAAGACAACTGAGTGCACTGGGACGGCAAGCCTTGGCAGCAATTGAACAAAAAATCACTTCATCCATGTCTGGCAGATACGTTCCTGACTTACCCATAAATTTATATGTATATAATTCAGATAAGGAAGTTGCAGGAATTTTGGGTCAGTGGGATGAACAACAGGAACAAAACCCGTTGATAATAATAGAATGGATATTCTTGCCTGCTAGCATGTCAAAAACGGTAGTCGCTAGAGTTGAAGCCTTGGGGATGTGCATTCAAAAGGCAGGAGCGAGGGCGATACAAATTTCAGGGAAGCAAATGGACAAAATTATTTTGCCTATATCGCTTGATATTGTGAATAATGCCATGATGAAAAATGATTGCCTTGCAGTAGCTCTGATGGGCTTTAAGGGGGAAGTGGACAATCACTACCCCCCTCACCCATTGTTTAAAACAATGTTGACATTGGAACCACGCTCTATTTGCAGTGAAAACCCATTGGAAGCAATTACTGTCTTTACTGATGCTAGCAGCAGAACAGGTAAAGCGGGATTTGTGTATCTTCAGGATGGATCTTGGAAGTCTGCAGTCATTTTGTCAGAAGGGTCAGTACAGGTGCTTGAGCTATTAGCCATATGTTCTGTTTTCAAAAAATGGGATAAATCACCTGTCAACATTATTTCGGATTCGCAATATGTTGTTGGGGTAGTCAGACGTATGCACAGGTCCTTGTTAAAAACTGTAAGTAACAAGCAGCTATTTATGGCGTTTTTGAAATTATGGACGTTATTAGAAAAACGAACAGACTTATTTTTTATCAATCACATTCATAGCCATACAACGTTGCCAGGATTTATTGTGGAAGGTAATGCGCGTGCAGATCGGTTGGTAGTAGCCAATGCAGACATTTGTTTAAATACACCCAAACCTGATTTATTTGGACAAGCGCTGTTATCCCATAAATTTTATCATCAGTCAGCAAAAGCACTGAGTAAGCAGTTTGACCTCCCATTGCAGCAAGCCAGAAGTATTATTGCTGCTTGCCCTGACTGCGCAAACATTCCAAACTTACAACCACAAGGGGTAAACCCCCGGGGATTATCATCATTGCAAATTTGGCAAACAAATGTTACGGAGTATCCCAGTTTTGGAAAATATAAATACGTTCATGTATCTATTGACACATATTCGAACCTTATGTGGGCTACTGTTCATGTGTCAACTAATGCCAGATCAGTAATTAAGCACCTTTTGGCAGCATTTGCTGCCATGGGAGTGCCAACGGAAATTAAAACAGACAATGGCCCGGGATATTGCGCCCAGTCATTAGAAACATTTTTACAGTTATGGGGAATAACTCATACATTTGGCGTACCCCATAATTCTACTGGTCAAGCTATTGTTGAGCACGCACGTCGAACCTTGAAGGATCGTTTAAACATTTTAAAAACGGGGGGAAGACATGCGGCATTGTACCCCCCAAGAATTAATAAGCAAAGCACTATATGTTTTGAATTGGCTACAGCCACGCGGTACCGAGGATCAGATCCCAATTACTAGGCATATGTGTGGGAGCAAAAATATTGATGAAAACCAGCCACAAGTTTCAATATTTAATCCAGTTTTACAACAATGGCAGGGACCTTGCAAGCTATTCACGTGGGGAAGAGGATATGCTTGTGTTTCCACAGGTAACGAGCAGCCCCATTGGATACCGGCGAAATGGGTCAAGCCATGGATTAAACAATCAGATGTCACAAACAACTCAGGAGATCGAGAGCAGGAGCCAGTAGAGACTTCAGCAAATTCTGAAGCCCTGGATAGACTACCTGGACAAATCACGGCGGAGACTGGCAGTCAATACGAAAATCAAGAATGCGTGTGAAAAACACGGAGTACGGTGCCAGCCCTGGATATGCATCTTCTGCCCAGAATGTAGGCAGAAGACGCGGAGAGTAGTACGAGTGGGTGAAAAGGATAAACAATTTTTGTGTGATTATAGTGATAGAAATTCAACTAACCTTGCGTAGATGAGCAGAGCATTTATTTTTTGCAATAGATCACTTGCTGATTTTGGCTTCGTGCATGTTATTAATTGTATAAGAGAATAAGCAGCTTAGAGCTATTACAGCAAATATATTTGATTTAATGTTGATTGGCTTATGATAAAGACTGAAAAAAAAAAAAAAGAGTTTGGAAAAAGAAATAGTAGTGATAATGACTGTGATGACCTTAGTCACGGGATCTGTATTTAAAATTGACCCCAGGCAGAATATGTGGGTAACTTGGGCGAACAGTACCGGACAGACCGATTTTTGTTTGTCTTTAGCTACACCAGGGGATCCTTTTCGTACATGTCTAATTGGGTATCCAGACTTTAACCCTGAATTTTACAGCTCATGGTACAACCAGACCAGCTACAACATAGAATTTAAAAAATTTAACATGATGACAACAAACGATTCGGCAATGTGCATAAATATTGGCGAAAAGTGGTGGCCCTCTTTGATAGGAGCTAAACAACAGCAATTGTTTGTAGAAAACCTTCTGATTAGTGCGAACTTGCCCCTTCAGGAATTAGATTTAATGTTTTCCTTGCCCCCGGTTGAGGTAACCAATATTTCCCATTTAAAAGATTGTCGATACCTCCGATCACAATTACAACCCTATAATGGCATAGGGGCAATATTTTTTGGGGACACCGTTTTACTAAGGAAGGAGAAAGAGCAACCAGGGTCATACTTTATGGGATGGCAGAACATAACAGGGTTGTCCTTATGGCCTGACGTTGATGCTGCAAGTTTGGATGTAAATACTGCAGGGGGAAAATTGTTGCCCCCAGGAGTGTTTTTGATTTGCGGAGATAGGGCATGGAATGGTATACCATATAAGCCTGTAGGAGGACCATGTTACTTGGGTAAGTTGACAATGTTTACACCCTCCATGAGACAATTGACTAGTAACACCAGAGCACGCAGGGAAAAGAGAGGAGTTAAAAATTTTGATGAAACCTGTAAAGATGAGGTGGAATTTTTGTCCATGGCGAAGTTTGTTGCATTAGCAACGTTTCTTCCTGGTGGAGCGGCAGGAAGAAATTATAGGGAACTAAAAAGGTTAGCCTGCTGGTCTGTAAAACAATTCAATTTAACATCATTAATGATATCAGAACTTCTTAATGATGTTGATAGTATCAGGCATGCTGTTTTGCAAAATCGAGCGGCTATAGATTTCTTACTTTTAGCACAAGGACATGGGTGTGAAGAGTTTGAAGGAATGTGTTGCATGAACCTGTCGGGCCATTCTATAAGCATTCACAAACAGTTAAATCAGTTACGAGAGAACCTAAACAAGATTAGATATTATACTGACCCGTTTAGTGAATGGTTAGAATCATTGGGATTTGGACCTTGGATACAGCAAATATTAAAGTGGTTGATTTCTTTGGTGGCTCCTATATTTATAATCTTGGTTATTATCCCATGTATGATTCAATGTTCGCGGATGATGGTGACTAGATCTGTTAATGCTCTTTTTAAAGAAAAAGGGGGAGGTGTAGGAGTCAATTATATGGAACTTAGTGACTGGGTCTGAAAGTAGAGTACACAAGAGCATTCCAGATGCCTTTAGAAGGCCTTGAACAGGGTAAACAAGAAGACAAAAAAAGAAAGTTACCAATTAGAAGAACACAGGTGCACATTCCACGATAAAGGGAACTTGGCACAAACAACCTCAATTCGGCAGTTTATCTTGACCAATTAGATTGAGACAAGTTTCGCATGTTTTGCTTGATATAACCAATTATGTCTTATGTTTATGCGCGTGTACAGAGTAGTATAACCAATTATGCCTTATGTTTATGCGCGTGGACACTGTATGCTTGCATGCAGCAACCAATCAGAGTTTTTGAGGAACTTAGAGAATTGTATAAGAATGGTCTGCAATGCTCAATAAACTGGCGACTTTGATCATCATATTGGTGTGCTGTCGTCCGTCCCCGCATGGAATTTCCCTACAACGTCATATGGTATGGAATATCTGTTTGGTTAGTTTGGGTCAGCTGTCCTGGCTATGTCCTCTCCCAAGATCTTGCCCAGCCCCAGCCTGCTGGTGAGGAGGGGGGAAATGTTGGAGAGACAGCCTTGATGCTGTGCCAGCACTGCTCAGCAGTAGCCAAAACACTGGTGTGTTATCAACACCTTTCTAGCTACCAGTGCAGAGCACAGCACTACGAGGGCTGCTATGGGGAAAATTAACTCCATCTCAGCCAGATCCAATACACCACCACATGGTCCACATGTTAAATCCATGTCTCTCCATTTTAGAGACAAGGATGTTGTATGGGACAGTATCAAATGCTTTGCACAAGTCCAGATAGATGATGTCAGTTGCTCTTCCCTTATCCACCAATGCCGTAACCCCATTGTAGAATGCCACCAAATTTGTCAGGCACGATTTGCCCTTAGTGAAGCCATGTTGGCTGTCACCAATCACCTCTCTGGATGTTGAGTGTGAAAGAATTTTTAGAGTCAGTGAGTAGTTTCTGGCTTCAAAATCTATCAGTGCTCAAGGAGAAAGAAAATAATATTTGGACAAGAGGAGGTCATTTGAAGCATTGATTGATATAAGAGAAAATTAAATACTGAAAATCTGTGAGGTTTAGACCAACCAATTATAGCTATTTAGAGAACAAAGCTCATAATTGACATACATAACAGTTTTTAAACTTTTGTACTTTACAACTGAGACATAATTGATTTTATAGCGGGTAACAATAATGACCATGTAGCTCTTCTTTAGAATAATGTGTAAATCTATCCTTTCTAAAAAACTACATGACAAAGGTTACGTTATTTGAAAAAGCATATTACTCTAAAGGAAAATTTATTTAGAGGAATGTCATGGTTTAACCCCAGCCAGCAACTAAGCACCACGCAGCCGCTCACTCACTCCCCCCCACCCAGTGGGATGGGGGAGACAATCAGGAAAAGAAGTAAAACTCATGGATTGAGATAAGAATGGTTTAATAGAACAGAAAAGAAGAAATTAATAATGATAATGATAACACTAATAAAATGACAATAGTAATATTAAAGGGATTGGAACATACAAGTGATGCACAATGCAATTGCTCACCACCCACCGATCGATGCCCAGTTAGTTCCCAAGGGGTGATCCCCCCCGTGTTGGGGAATGCAGCAAATCTGCTGAATGCCTGACGGTGCATGAGCAGCGTGACCTTGAGCAGCTCGTGGTGTATCCTTGAGAGTCTGGAAAGTCCCGAACAAGAAAGTGATAAGAAGAACCGTCTTGGCGAATCCACAGAAAAACTGTTACCCAATCATGAATTGTTAGTTACTAACTAAACCAATCATATATGAACACATACCCTGAAGAAGGTTATAAAAAAGGCTTGTTAGAACAATAAAGCAGCCATTTTTGGCACAATCTGATGTTTGTCGTGTCCGTCTCTACTGCGACACCCCCGCCCCCACTCCCCCCAGTTTATATACTGGGCATGATGTCACATGGTATGGAATACCCCGTTGGCCACTTTGGGTCAGCTGCCCTGGCTGTGTCCCCTCCCAACTTCTTGTGCCACTCCAGCCTTCTTGCTGGCTGGGCATGAGAAGCTGAAAAATCCTTGACTTGAGACTAAACGCTACTGAGCAACAACTGAAAACATCAGTGTTATCAGCATTCTTCTCATACCTAACTCAAAACATAGCACTGTACCAGCTACTAGGAAGACAATTAACTCTATCCCAGCTGAAACCAGGACAAGGAAAGGTTACTTTCAATGAATTGTTTGATTTATAAAAGAGTGGAGAGAAATGTTTCATATTTCTTCAAAGAAGTAACAATTTATTATTTATTTTTTATTGTGTTTGAGAAAGTAAAACTTTAAAAAGATATCAAGTTTAGAGGTACTTGGTTATCTGTATTCTTTTAGAGGTACTCTTTTATAAGAAAAGGAATGAGTTAAGTCCAGGCCCCTTAACTGATTTGAACTGCTCTTGGTCATCACAGAAAATTATCTCAAGTAGTACATCAGTAATGGACTTGCAGACATGTTGATCACAGAAGGGAAATGAACAGGTAGGACTTCCCATTGCAATTGTACATTGATGATTTTTTTTTTTAGGAAATGTAGTGTTGTAAGGTTGATGAACACCCTTTTTTAAAAAAAAATATTAATCCAAGGAAGAGAAAGAGTTGGTGCCTTTCCTCTTTTTTTTTAAATAAATATTCTTTCTTCTGCATTTAAAACAGCAGCAAATGTGTAGAAGGAAGTTATCTGGTTAAAAATAGAGATAGCTTTGCTAATCGACTATTGAAGGAGAGCATCAAGAAAAGAGAAAAGACTGATTTGCTGTAGTAGAAGGCTATCATTAGAATATGTGAAAGGAAAACACTAGCTAAGTATCAAGTAAAATTTTGCTAGTTTCAGAATTGCTGTCCTACATATAAATATGCCTCTATGGAAACCTATAATATGCTGAACTATGACATCTTTTCAGGAATTTGATAACACATAAAGTATCTGTTTTACTCATAGAAGGGCAAAGAGGAAAGATGCACATTGTCCATGTCCAATGTGATACTGCATTGGAAATGCTGAAATGCTTGCATCCCATTTATGCAATTTATACATCCACAACAACACGAAGTTTCTGGCTATAGTAATTTCTGGTGGTATTTAACAGTCAGCGTAGTTGTTGGTTTCTTTGAGATTTATTCTTCAACATGCTCTTCTTATGCCCAGTACATTGTCTAAATGAGGGAAAATTCAAACGGAAAAATGAAAGTTCAGATAGAACTAATAAATTAGCCCTAAACTGGGGAGAAAATTAGAATCAGTGAATATGAGATCACACTGTATCTCCCTTCCAGATGTCTGGGTATTCAGAAGTCAGTCTTACATAAATTTTAAGTGGTAGGCATAGTTGACATACTATATATATATATATATATTCCTTTTCATTGCTTTACTTTTTCCCCCCTCTGGGGAGGAAGGGTGAAAGGTCAAAGGTGTAGCTTTTTTGAACCATGATAGTTACTACATTAGTTATGGACTGGGGAGGTGATGTCTTGACATTGTTCATCTCTCATGTGATCCAAATATGATAAGATGTGAGGCCAAATATGAAAATATTTTGAAATTTACATTTCTGTAAAAAGCAAAATTTTTAATCCTATCTACATTTAGTTCAACTGCTACAAGTAAGAGAGTGAAGAGGGAAAAAAACCAATGTTCAAGAAGCTAATAGTTTTTAGACTTGTACCATAGGATTTATCAAATACATCTTCAGTCACCCAAAATCTAGATTTCTAATGTAAAATACGCAGGCAGCCATAGTCCACAGAAAGATAGACAGGCAGCTGTGAGGACCAGTTCACTCTGTCTTAAAACAGATGTCTGAATCATGGAAATATAGACTGCCCCAGCAAGTACTTATCAGAGTTGTCTATAGTGGGTGCCTAGCTGACCAGTTTAAATCTGCAACCAAATTTTCTGACATCTCAAGGCTAGTGAGAAAACTCCTTTCTTAGTGTGCCTTGTTTAGCTCTCAGTGAATAATTCATGGCAAGTAACGTACTGTCAATTTAACCTTAATTTGTGCTCATAGAATGCTCTCCAGTAAGTTGCCACATTTTTAAACACATAACTTTTTTCTTTTAATTACAGTTTTGAGTTTGACAATTTTGTGTTAAAACTCAAGCAAATTTTGTACTTATGAGTGTTCATATAAAATTCTTGTTTTTTTCTTTCTTCTCCTTGTACCAGCTAGATTATGTCTTTGGAGTTTTCCATACCTCAAAACCAAATAGGAGATAAACAAGATTACAGAATTTTATACAAATTTAAGTGGATTGTTTGAAACACAAATGCCCAAACACCTGGAGGTGTAGTTCCTCTTCAAGAAAGGTTTGGTATCATAATTAATGATTTAGATTTAATTTTACTTTCTCACATTTTTCTGAAGGACTTAGATGTATAATGTCATTCTACCAAACAAGAGTCTTATCCATGTCTGACTCATTCAGGTCATGGTCCAATATCTGTGGATGGCAAGTTTCCAGTGAAGAACATGGGGAAATCCGCTCTCCTGTTTTGTAGAGAACTGTGTTACGCAGATGTAAATACCCCACCTCAGATTTGCTTTTGGGAAGACTTTCTGATAGTAAAAGTTGATTGCTTCACTGTTTCCAAAAGACAAAAGTGTTACTGAAACATATTCATTTTAGAATATGTGTGATTAGAGAATACAGCTTTGCTGTTAATGGTAGATTTTTGTTCTACACAAGATAAAAGTTGAAAAACAAAGTGCTTTAATATATAAGATTTGCTAACATACTTAAAATTTAAGTGTATGTGTAAAGTTTCAGGTTGTATATGTAAGTTTTGTCTTCTTGAAATGGTCATATATTTTGAATTCTTGAAATATATATATAGTCTTCCTGAAATGGTGGTATTCCTAAGTGTCTCCCAGATGTCTCCTTAATCTCTCACTTTTGTGTTTGAGTGATACTCAACAGAACTATCCCATTCTTCTGAACAGTAATGAATGAGGATATAACCTACAAAATATTATTTGATTGTTTTTCTCAAAGTAGCAAGCCCAACACTTAACAGTAACTTTGTCCAGGACCAGCCCTAATTATGAAATCTTTGTAAATGGAATAGAGTTCTCTCTCACTTTTCCTAACAGCTACTGCTTCATTAACAAAAGAAAAAAAAATTAGTCTTTACCATTTTTTTTTAGCCAAAAAGACTGACATATTGTACTTGGAAAACATAGCTACTGCTTAACTCTGTACTGGCTTAAGTATAAGACACCAATGTTTATTTTTAAGCAACTATTTAACTAAGACATTGTAGTCCAAGTTTGTTTGAAGCAAATAGTTGCTAATGAGCTATGAACCCTTGAAAAACAGAAGGTTTGATGGAAACATCGATAGATTTTCCCTCTAACAGTGTAATTACTGCTGTAATTATTGCAGTATGTCAAGTCAGAGCTGACAAGACTGTTTTCATAATACAAACTATATTTTTATAGTTATATATATATAGACATGTTTGAATATTTGGGGAGATTTTTTATGTCTTATTTAAAAAAAGAGAAAAACAGCCTGACACACTAGATAGCCTTAGCCCAGCTCAAGTCCAAAGTCTTCCAGTGGGGTAGTATTTAATTTTAAGCTACTCACTGTTATCCACCATTAGTCCAACATTAGCAGGTACCTTGTATTCCAGCCTTAACACTAGACGTAACCATAGCCCACAGTCATAGCTGATAGCATGAGCTCACACTGTTTTCCTAGAATATAATGTTTGTCAGAAAAAATTATTCTCCTACTCCTAAAAATGATCCCCCCCCTTTTTTTTTTAAATCTCTACCAACTGGAGCTTTACACAGGTACTAGATCTGTTGTGATAAAACATTATTTCTGCAACCGAGTCTACGTGGACGTGTAATAATCAGCTAGTACTGAACTTATTAATGTCAAATTGCATAACTGACCAAATCAAATGAAAATTTGGCCAGAATAAAGCCAGAGGGACATATTTTAACCCCAGCATATATCAAGAACCTGGCTTCTGCTATGTTAGGGAGCGAGGCACTGTAAGGCTCTGAGACACGCCTCACTTGCTGCTCCTGGTACAGCTCAGGCAGCAGCACCTGACAGTTTCAAAGGGTACCTACCGTGGCTGAGTATCCTCAGACAAGGTATCATAGCAAACTAGGGTATCCTCACATAAGGCCCTCACTGCCATGCTACCTATGAGGAGTTTTGCATGCTTGAGTCTGGGTAAAGCCTTTGTAGAGCATGTAGTAACTTTATTTACACTAATCGCTGAGCAAATAAACCATGTTAATTCATAAATCAGGTAGTTTGATCCAGGCGGCTAAATGTTGTGGTGGGGTGACCCTGGCTGGACGCCAGGTGCCCACCAAAGCCATTCTATCACTCCTCCCTACTCAGCTGGACAGGGGAGAGAAAATATGACAAAGAGCCTGTGGGTCAAGATAAGGACAGGAGAGATCACTCACCAATTACCGTCACGGGCAAAACAGACTCAGCTTGGGGAAAATTAACTCAATTTATTACCAATCCAATCAGAGTAGGGTAATGAGAAATAAAACCAAATCTCAGAACACCTTCCCTCCACCCCTCCCTTCTTCCCGGGCACAACTTCACTCCCGGATTCTCTACCAACCCCCCAGCGGCACAGGGGGACGGGGATGGGGTTTACGGTCAGTTCATCACACGTTATTTCTGCCGCTTCATCCTCCTCAGGGGGAGAACTCATCACACTCTTCCCCTGCTCCAGCGTGGGGTCCCACCCACGGGAGACAGTCCTCCACGAACTTCTCCAACATGGGTCCTTCCTATGGGCTGCAGTTCTTCAAAAACTGCTCCAGCATGGGTCCTTTCCACGGTGTGCAGTCCTTCAGGAACAGACTGCTCCAGCGTGGGTCCCCCACGGAGTCACAAGTCCTGCCAGCAAACCTGCTCCGTGGGCTCCTCTCTCCACAGATCCGCAGGTCCTGCCAGGAGTCTGCTCCAGCGCGGGGTTCCCACAGGGTCACAGCCTCCTTCGGGAACCCACCTGCTCCGGCGTGGGGTCCTCCACGGGCTGCAGGTGGATATCTGCTCCACCATGGACCTCCATGGGCTGCAGGGGGACAGCCTGCCTCACCATGGTCTTCCCCACAGGCTGCAGGGGAATCTCCGCTCCGGCGCCTGGAGCACCTCCTCCCCCTCCTTCTTCACTGACCTTGGTGTGTGCAGAGTTGTTTCACTCACATATTCTCACTCCTCTCTCCAGCTGCCATTGTGCAGCAGTTTTTTTTCCTTCTTAAAAATGTTATCCCAGAGGTGCTACCACCATCGCTGATGGGCTCAGCCTTGGCCAGCAGCAGGTCCATCTTGGAGCCGGCTAGCATTGGCTATATTATTGGACATTAGGGAAGCTTCTAGCAGCTTCTCACAGAACCCACTCCTGTAGCCCCCTCCTTGCCACACAAACCCAATACAAATGTAAACGAATACAGAAGGGAAACACTAATGAGATATATTTCTTCTGTGCCCTTTGGTTTGCCTTTTTCCATTCTTAAGAATTCTAAGCTGTAATTATTATTACATTTTCCAATTATTTTACTTATGCAGTTATATATACCTTTTTCCTCTTTGATAAAGTATCTCCAGTCAAAAGGGAATATGCTGTTACCTAGAAATGAAGGACAGAGTTTAATTCTCTGGCATTTCATCAACACCCTACAAAAGATTATTTTTTAAATCATTTGCTATCATTGGCAATGGTACAATCTTCTGATAGGTCAAAAATTTCCTTCTCTAATTCTCTGGCTAATGCTTGTTATTGAAAGATGTCTCTTCTGAACTAACACCTGCATTACTAGCTCTCAAACCCACCCATGCAGGTAATATAAGAACATCTTGGTAATCCTTTCTGTCCTTCAGTCTTGTTCTGCAGTTCAGGTCATAAGAGGATAAACTAGTGCCATGGATGAACTGTGCAACTTGCAGTTTAGCAAAACTGCTATGGTTCTTACTTTGTGAGAAAGTTTTCCTATTGTAGAGTATGTCCTCCTAGAGATTAGAAAGGTTGGGTTCAGGTCTCAGTGCATATTCTTTGTATATTGAAAACTATATTTCCTATAAACATGTAAGCTGGCAAGCATATATGATGACAAGAAAGGAAGGATTCAAAGTGTGCACAAGACCAGATGCAATAGTACCTAAGTGGTGCTGGGGATAGTCCTGAGTGAATGAGGCCAGTTCCAGGTTTTTAGAGATACTATGATAATCATATCTGAAATAAATTTATGATGAAACTAAGGTTGCACATAAAGAAGCAGCAGCATCTGGTATACCTTTCATTTGCTAATGTGCATTTCAAACAACATACTTAAGAGCCCAGTCATTCTTTACATATTTGTTGTGGTTTAACCCCAGCCAGCAACTAAGCACCACGCAGCCACTCACTCACTTACCCCCACCCAGTGGGATGGGGGAGAGAATCAGGAAGGAAAAGGTAAAACTCATAGGTTGAGATAAGAACAGTTTAATAGGACAGAAAGGAAGAAACTAATAATGATAATAATAATATAAAATGACAATAATAATAATAAAAGAATTGGGATATGCAAGTGATGCACAATGCAATTGCTCGTTACCCGCCGACCGATGCCCAGTTAGTTCCCGAGCAGCGATCCACCCCCCAGCCCCACTCCCCCCCAGTTTATATACTAGGCATGACATCACATGGTATGGAATACCCCGTTGGCCAGATTGGGTCAGCTGTCCTGGCTGTGTCCCTGTTGTCCCAAAAGTGGGGTTGTTTACCGGGTGTGAGAAATGCCAATTACACACAGAGCAGAGGTATTTTATTCCAATTCATGTTTGCACAAAGATGGGGGCTAGGTGGTAATCCACAAAGCTAGCACACCTCATGCCTAAACAGGCAAGCAATTTATACAGTTCAGTTATACATATTCAATTTCCAAAGTTCTTCCCCAAAACTATTACTGGTAGTCGCTTATCTAGCACAGTTTCTATTGGGTTAAAGTTTCCCCGCTTCGAATTAAAGGTACAGTGTTCTTTTATTCTACAGCACATGCTCAAAGAGAGTGGGGGGGGGGTAAGTCTTTTGGTCTTGAATTGAGTCGGTGGTCGTGATCTCCCCCTGCCGCCTTTACCTTTCCTCCAGTTATCAAAGATTTTTGCTGACCTCGTGCCTCTTAGCAATTATTCAACTTTTAGGTGCCTCCTGGGGTAGGATGTTCCCTTCTTATCAGTCTTTTATTTCTTCTTCAGGGGCCCAGTCATTGGCAAGGCATGCCTTGTCTATACAAAGGGTATCTTATTTCACAAGACCTTTGTGTTCTTCTTAAGTACATCATCCCCTCCCAACTTCTTGTGCCCCTCTAGCCTTCTTGGTGGCTGGGCATGAGAAGCTGAAAAATCCTTGACTTAGTATAAACATTACTTAGCAACAACTGAAAACATCAGTGTGTTATCAACATTCTTCTCATACTAAATCCAAAACATAACACTATACCAGCTACTAGAAATAAAATTAACTCTATCCCAGCTGAAACCAGGACAATATTAAGACTTAATTTTAGGCTTCCAGGGTTCTGTTTCTCCTGATACATTGCTAGTGTCCCTATTTGTCCTAAAGCAATGCATATTTGCTAGAAATTCCTGAATTTTTCACCCCAGTAAACAAGAAAAATGGTATCGGCTGTTGTGGGTTTAACTTACAATGTTAAACTCGAGTCTTATTAGACTACAGGGGCTTTTTGCTTTGTCTTAAAAAGGAAGATTGTGAATCTATTTCTTCAACTTGTATACAACAACAACAATAATAACCTGGCATCTATTGCATGTTTTCAGCCTTTGATGTCCAAGTGCTTTTCAAGCAGCATGATGTGCATTATCCCTGTTTTACAAATGAGGAAGCCAAAACTCAGAATGGTTAAAAAAATTTTCCAGACTCTCAAGACAATGTTCCCAAGCATGGAACAGAACAATCAGTCCTGTGCCTTGTTCCCTAAGCTATGCTTTTTCCAATTCATTTTAATTTTCAGTTTTGTGTAAAATAACACTGGTTTCATTCAATTACTAATTAGAAGATGAGTAACTAAGATGCAAGCATCCTCAAAGTGGGTTGAATCCTGTACACATTTTATTATTGGTGTTTTAATTAATTCTATATCTTTTCTTCCTTAGAGAGCTTGACTATACAGCCAAAACCTCAGTTGACTGATACATGCAGATTAAAAAATATTCCTGCTTTTCTTGTTGTTTTTATTATTAGTGTATGTAGCAGTACTGAATGGCTCCATCTTTTATTATTTTCTTTATCTTAAAATCTTTTTTTTCCTTGTTTTCATTATGCAATCAACACTTTTTTCCTTACTTTCATTATGCAATCAACACTTGCCTTAATTGTGATGGCATACCAACAAGAGCTCAGTTAGAGAGCAGTTTTGTTCTCTTTTTTTTTATTCCTGTCACCCTAAAAAAGGATTCAAAAAAGGGAAAGAAATACTATTTTTTAAACTTACAGAATTACATGTACAAATCAGATGCTACAAATTCCTGTTGCATGTCTCAAATAAATGTTTATATTTATGTACAATATATATACTATGCGTACATCTATAAAACCATGCACATCTGCTTATAAGCATGCAGTTTACAATAATGAATATGCTTATATTTCTCTTCTTTATAGTACTTTAAATATATATCTGTACATAATTTATATCTTGGCATTTTGTATTTAATAACATAAAATGCAGTAGCTCTTACTCATAAAATATTTTTCGGGGAAAAAAGAATGCCTCCAATTAACATAAATACATTTTCCATCTTCTGACATGTAAGTCTTAGCTCTTATAATGAAGTTGGATCTGATACTGTGATTTCTTATGTCTGAGAAGTTTCATTTACTTCTCTTGCTGATGGCTTCTTACTGGCTATTTTAACAAATATTCATTGATACCACAATTTTCCACTGCTATCGGAGTGGAATGGCCATTTGTCTCTTCTCTTAATTTCTTTCTCCCTTAATTTCTCACACTGTGAGAAATTGAGAGTTCATATTATTTGACCCCGTACCAAGACCTGGGACCTAAAATAAATTCTCCGTCATCTTCCATGAGTACAGTGGACTGGTATGCTCCTATCTTTATTTAAATCATTGATAAAACTGTCATTTATATTAATGGTAACGCAACAGGTTTTATATATGAATTAGAAGCTATTACTAACTGCAAAAATCTGTTCTAAAAGTTTCCCTAGAAACTTCTCTAGAAAAGGTTTGTCTTTCTCATACTGACTGTCAAATCCCTGGGTTCCCTTCAAAAATCTTTTCCCACTAATGGAGCCGAGAAATCACAGACACATTGTATTGTTCTTGCTTTGCACGCAGCTTGCAAGATACCAATCCAGATGAAAAATTAAGGTTTTTTGATTGCTTATTGTTGCTCTTTTTTATTCCTCATTTTCTCAAACTCTACTGTTTTTTTAGCTTCACCAAAGTCAATTTTTTAATTTGACATAAAACTAATATTCCCTGTAGGACTGTGAGCTCTCCATCCTACTGATACATTCTTTTTTGCAGGAAACCTATGCTTCAGGTCGCTACCTGAGGACAGGCTCTGATTTGACCTCTTGGAATATGGTTGCAATACCCTAGTCATCTTGTTGCTAATTAATATATATTTCATAATGGTATTTGGTCTGAAATTGGCAAGCACTTGGAGAGCAGGGGTTTATTTCTAAGGAGCTGATGAAGGAGACCAAAAAAGAAAGCATGTTAGCAATAGGTGTTAGTATTTACCTCCGTTGGTGATCTGTATCTCCATCAGACATTTTTTTTTAATCTGCATTGAAAAATACTACCTTAATTTTCTAAGTACCTATAACTACAGTGTATTTATATTGTATAGTAATATTTAGTATATAAATATACTACAGTATGTTTATAGTTATATTTCTATTAACTACAAGTTAGAGGCAGCATCTTAACTGATATGATTTTGACAACAAACCATCCTGAGATATCTACTGTGTGGCACAGCAGAAATAGTCCTTGGATATTCCATTCTAGTATGGTATTGTGAAACCATTTAGTCAAAAGATTGCTTTTTTAAAATTTTATTTTCTGTTCCTTCATTGATATGGGAATAATGTTGATATTTATCAATAACAAATAATCAGGTGAACTTAAAAAAAGTTTTAAAATGGCCAGCTATTCTGTAATAGCCCAGCACCTCTATTTCATATGTTTTTTGTTTTTCTTCATGACCGATCCCATTTGTTTAAGGAATAAAAAAGTTTCACAACATGGTGCCTGATTTATGTCCACTACTATAGACATGTGACCTGCACAGTGATAGACCCAACTGTTACTAAAGGTCCCATGACTGTATGACCCTTTGAGCTAAATTTATCACAGATACTTTTTCCACTCTTCGAGATTAACTTTTATGATTCCACAGGACTCTTACAAAAGGTCCTGTGTTAACCACTTGTATTGGCTTTGTGTGGCAAGGTTTTGGTAGCGAGGGGGTTACAGGGGTGGCTTCTGTGAGAAGCTGCTAGAAGCTACCCCTATGTCCAACAGAGCCAATGCCAGCCGGCTCCAAGATGGACCCGCCACTGGCCAAGGCTGAGCCAATCGGCGACAGTGGCAGCGCCTCTGTGATAACATATTTAAGAAGGGAAAAAAGTTGCGGTGGGCACAGAAACTGCAGTCAGAGAGAGGAGTGAGAGGAGTGAAGCTGTGCCTGGGAAGAAGGGAGGGGTGGGGAGAAGGTGTTTTGAGATTTGGTTTTATTTCTCATTACCCTACTCTGGTTGATTGGCAATAAATTAAGTTAATTTTCCCCAAGTCGAGTCTGTTTTGCCCATGATGGTAATTGGTTGAGTGATCTCTCTCTGTCCTTATCTCGACCCACGAGCCCTTTGTTATATTTTCTCTCCCCTGTCCAGCTGAGGAGGAGGGGGGGAGTGATAGAGGGGCTTTGGTGGGCACCTGGCCTCCAGCCAGGGTCAACCCACCACACACCCACTAGGAGATATTTGAAAGATAGGTGCCAGAAAACATGAAGAACAGAATGCTTAGCAAGAAACCTTTTTAATATTCCTTCTGCTGTTGTGGAGTACTTTATTTGCAGATGACTGGCACAAGCCTCCAGGGCAGTTAGGATCTTTCCTGTTGATACACAATGTAGTTCATAATGCATTTTATTGTACTGTTATAAAAAAAAGTGCAAAGGTTCTAAATAGCTTTACACACTTTATGCACATTCTTATTTGATTAATATTTTATATTTTAATGCATAGCCTGTTTATCATGTTTTCCTTCCATTTGCCAAGTCTATATAAATTTTAGAAATACAATTTTTAGTGCTTGCTTTCATTATTAACCTAGCTGTACTACCATCAAAAGTAATATGCTGCAACACTTGTAAAGACCGTACAAAAGAATGGCTATTATGCATGTAACCACTTGTTGAGCAATAACTCTGCACTTTCAGTTTAAAAACAATACTAACTATTCTAATGCAGAAATTGCAAAATAAGCTTACACTAATATTTCCTAAAAGGAATTAACTTTCAAAGCTTTTATGATAAGTTTTTGGCTAGAAATTATAAATACAAGTTTGTTTGCAATGCATAAACAATGTATTTATTATAACAGGAAAAGATCTCTTTCTGCAGTACAGTACAGTGGACATCATGTTAGAGTTCTTTAACTGAGGTATTTTGTCCCTCAGTGATTTATAATAATAGCTGTCTTTATGTGTGTTTGACTTTAACAGTCAACAAGGAATTTTATTTTTGCTTAACTACCCCACAGTGTTTTGAATGTCTTTCAGACAGGCAATACTTTCTGTTTTGTGAAGTTAGACAATAGTACTTATTCACATTATCTAGGCAAGGATTAGGAGAAAAGGAAAGGGAAGAATTAAATTTCTAGGTAAGACTTTTAGTTAGCTTGGAATGAAAAATCTTTGTTCCTTTCTTTACTCCACAAAGATTAATTTATCTAGCATGTCTCTAAATGGAAATTCCCTGCAAACTCACTAATGTTACTGTAACTTACATTCATCTTTTCCTTTCATTTGTTATCCATCAGTATTGTTCTTTTTTTTTTTTTTTAACGTGATTGACCTTTAAACCTGTTGTTAACAAACTGCAAGAAAGAGATAGAGACTCTTTTCATCTGCCTTGGTTCCCATGGGACCTACAGGGAGAATAGATTCAAAATAGACTAGTTCCTCCCAGGGCAATACAAGACAGAAGAGAAAACCACTGTCATTTCCGAACAGCACAGTACTAGAGTAAATTCAGCGTGAAAAAGGAAGGAGTTGCAGCGGATTAGAATTCTTCCTCCAGAGCCTGGATTATTACAGGAGACGGATTTAAAGGGTTTTAAAAAACAGAGGATTTTAAAAAAATGCTTTGAAATGGAGTACTTTGAGAATGAGCTTTGTAAGGACAACTGATGTTTGACTGCTAGAAATATTGAAGGAATTTTTCAAAATGAGTATTGTTATGAAGCCAAGATCCCGATCTACCAGCTCCTTAAGGACTGCCGATGCAATGTGGTAATGTGTTTGGTTTTTTTCTTTCAAGCTCCCCTTCCTATTATGACACACAGACATGTCCCAAGAAAGTCACAGGGTTTAATTTTGATTTGATAGATTTTCCATGATTATTGAAGATGTTCAGCTGCTGAGTTTCACAATTAACAGTAAGAAACAAAATTATTTAGCTTTTTCTTGTACAATACTGTGTATTTTTTTTTTTTAATGAGAACCCACTACATACATTTTTTTAACCCATTACATATGTTTTTCCCATTCAGTAGTCAGGTTCAGTCCTTGCACTTACAGGTACTTTCTGAAAATCTTCAATAGATTTATTTCAGGAAAATGTTATAATATAAAGCTTGCAGTTCTGGAGGCTGGAGGGTAAAATGAAGCTATGGTTTGCGTGAGCTATTTTGGGATACTTACATGTAGTTTTGCTGCATAAATAGATTGACTAGTAGACTCCTCTCCTGGGAGGAGACAGACTTTATAATGGCATGTGTGAGACTGTGCTGTGTTATGCTTCATGCATTTTCCCTCCTCTCAGAGGCTCAGAGGAGTAGAAGCAGATTGTAATAGTGATCTGTGTGTATGATTTTCTTGCAGATTTTTTCAGTTAGAAATCAGCAAAGTTCTATCTTTTGATTAATTATTTTTTCTTGTGAGAACTTTATGCTTTATATAGCTTAATAGTCACAGACAGGACAATTTTGAGTTAGGTATGCAAAATAAATTTCCTCTTCTCTTTTAATGTCCCCCACATTTTATTCTCCATGTTTTTAATAAAACCACCATCATTTTTATAAACACATAATAGACTAATTCTTCAGGGCTATATTTAACTGGTATAAAATGTATTTTAAAATATAGCCTTTGTTTAGAAATAAATGGCTGATGTGTCACTGTGGGATAGACTAATAACTAAATACATTTCTTTGTGAGAAAATATATCAAGTTAATATAATTGAACATTAGCCTATTAAAAGCTTTATGTTTCTAATAGTCTTGGTTCTGAGTTAAAACTATGTCAGTACTACCATTAAAGCAGTTAGTAATTTTTTCCAGTTTTCTTTTACTAAAACCATTGCGTAAAAGAAAATGAAATAACTACACAAACTAAAGAGTAGTCCCAGTTGTTCTCAGAAACTGCTAAGGAAGAGTTTTGCTGAAATAACTGTAGTAAGTAGTGGCTCTATATCTTTATTAAAATGTAATAAAGCTATAAAATATCAGTGAACTATATATTGGTAAACTGTTACACTGTGCAGGGTGTCTCCAAGGTAGTGAGCTAAAACATACATACCTTAATTATTATGTACAACTATGCAAATAAATCAGTATCTTTCTGCTTAATTCTTCTGCCTTTCAATTATTTCTTTTTTGACTGCTTCCATTGATCCTTGCAGGAAAAAAAGAAATTCTCTAAAAGAAAAATATCCTCGTAGCTGATACATGCCGGCTGATTTGACCACCAAGTAATCTATCTAAAAAATCTGCCTGTCTCCCTTTTGTTGCCGACACTTTTAGTTAGAACATTGATCTGGTAGGTGAGAATACCTGTTCTAATTGTGAATTGAGAGTCCTCTGCTACCCTGCCATTTAGAAACATTACCTGAGCTCGGGAGGTGGCTCTCGGGGAGATCCTTGGTAGCTGACTAGATAAGGTACATGCTGTTCTCTGGCAGCGTGGAGCAAAGCCAGGCAAGCCCTGCCCCAGGCAGAGACTAGATGGAATCTGAAGTGCAGAGGGAGGAGAGAAGGGGAGGGAGGAGCTGGCCACTCCGCGCTGAGCTCAGCTCCTGGCAGCCTCCGGGGAGGTGGCTGCTCAGGCCAGCCCACCCTAGCCACACTGCAGCCCCGTCCGACCAAGCAACCTTCATGGTGGGTCTGAGCAGGACCAGTTTCCAAATTGTTACCTGATCAGAAAGTAACTCCTGAAACACACAAAGTATGTTTAGAGAGGAGACATTGCTTTATTCTGCGCAGGGTGCAAGGTGGAAGATTTCCACAAATCGAGCACACCTACTCAGGTTTTCAGTCCATACTTATACGGTACAGTTAAAACACCACGCCTATCTAATACATATGTTCCACCTAGCTATTGCATATTCATTATGTTGAGCAAGCATGACGCGTTGTTCTCTTGAGCAATCATCCCAGAGTCTTCTATGCCAGTGCAGGGGTCTCCGGTGGTCTCCGGTGGTCTTCGGGGTCTTCGGTGGTCGTTTAGGGAAGAATACCCCTACTCCTTTTGTCCTTTTATGGTCATGGGTCATCTGAGGACACCAGGGTCTTTGTTTCTCTTGCCAACCCCTTGTTTCTCAATGCCGAAGGAGGATGTATGTCCTTAATTAGCAAGTCTGTGACTCTAAGCATCCTCTATTGTAAGCAGAATCTTAAACTAGATAAGCTTTACCTTGAGTACACATAATCTAAACAGTCCTTGAATAGCAAACATACCACACTTCTCATGTTTTAGGTTTTTTTTCTTTAAGCTATCACCACCACCTTATTTGTTAATCAGTCTTTTGAAGGCTTGAGGCAACAAAATCACCGGCATGACTTCACTTGGTGTTCTTAATCACCAAACTTAGTTGTCTGTGGGTTTGTCCCCGTGGGTCAGTGCCACTCCCTGCAGTTCTGTGGGGCAGAATAGCAACACTACAGTCTCACAACAGTATTAAACAGCACCAAAATGCTTAGGCACAAGAAACATGATAAAGTCAGCAGCACTGATGGATGTTTAGACCAGGAGGTAGGGAGAGCTGCAAAATGTAATTCTCCTTTCTTTATCTGTTAACATAGCAATCCTGCTGTGTGTTGGAGGAGGAACTGGGGGGAAGGAGAAGATGGGAGAGTGTGAGAAGAAAAAAAACCACAGAGGGTTTTGTGGGGCCCAGGAGCACAGGGACTGACAGGGTTGTACTATAGTATAGATATCCCTCTTGCAAGGGTTTGAGAGAAATGGTCCTGGGATATCCTTGCATTGCAGTTTCCCATGTGAATAAAGTTCCCATGAAGAACAGAAACCAGGCTCCCAACATGCTGAGACCAGTGAGAGGATGGAAGAGACTTAGACAAGTCAGAGAAACCTCTGCTCTCAGTTCCCTGAAATCGCACTCACTCTCTGTCCAAAAGATGCAATAACATCAGAGTATGTGGTAAAAGTGTGATATTCTTTTCAGTATCAATATTACAAAGCATCCAAAGGGTATTACCCACTGGTAGTGTGCAGAGGTGCACCAGCTCGCTCTGAGGAGGCACAGATGAGCCCAGGCTGTGCTGATGCTTCTTTCCCCTTGCAAAGTCAGCTTGGTCAGGGCTGGCTGCTACTTAGCATGACATTAGGGTCTGTAGGCTAAACTGTTTCTGATGCACCTTGGAAAATTTCATCTGACGTTATAATGACAGAAGTTGGGTTTCATGCAAAATAAGAAGGTGACTTATTTAAGGATTATTACCTGTTAAGTTAATGCTGCTCAATTCTGCCACTCATTCCTACTCATTCCTAACTTCGGGATGTGACTGTGAAGTGTGGTTGTGAATCAGAACTTTTCTGGGGAATAGTCTAGAATGAATAAATGATGGTACAGCCTTTTCAGTGACAAAAAATTGATTTGTCTTGTTATTCCTCAGAAGTGTCCTACTTTCAGCTGGGATAGAGTTAACTGTCTTCCTAGTAGCTGGTACAGTGCTATGTTTTGAGTTCAGTATGTGAAGAATGTTGATAACACTGATGTTTTCAGTTGTTGCTAAGTAGTGTTTAGACTAATGTCAAGGTTTTTTCAGCTTCTCATGCCCAGCCAGCGAAGAAGCATTCCTTCTTTTCTGTTCTATTAAACCGTTCTTATCTCAGCCCACGGGTTTTGCTTCTTTTTCCCGATTTTCTCCCCATCCCACTGGGTGTGGGGGGAGTGAGTGAGCGGCTGCATGGTGTTTAGTTGCTGGCTGGGGTTAAACCACGACAGTCCATTTTTTGGCGCCCAACGTGGGGCACAAAGGGTTGAGATAACGACAAACCTGACCAGAGCTCGTTAAAACAAATTTGTTATAAGCATTCATTATATTGGTCTAATAGTCACTGGTCACTATGTTGATTTATGTGTTCTTAGAGTTGTTGCTCTGGTTTTTAAAGTTCTGTTATGTATCACCTCTCTTGCTGTATGTAGTCCCTCTTCTGCTGCTTATCATCCATGGGAGGTAGATTAAGGTTTTCGCTTGGATGTATTGTATAACACTGGTTTATGGTATGATAAAGTCATCGGTTGTGGGATTAATCCGGTATTTGCACTCAGCATTGTCACCTTTATACTGTGGAAGCCATCTGTGGGAAACTATTAATAATTATACCATTTACCTTTCCTCCTTGGAAAACCAGTCTATGGGTGGGGTACCTTTCTTCCCCTCGCCTTTCTCCTTCAGTCCAGTTACAATGGTGTTTGAGAATTTTGAAAAATTTGAATACTCTTGGGATGTTGACACCAGCATGGTCCTAGCCCTACTACTAGGAATTAGCATGCTCCTGAATGTGGTTCAGCTCTTGTTTAAGGTTAAACAACTATTTAAGAAGATCACCCAGAGATCTGCCCTGAGGCTGGATAATTATGAGTGGCAGGGTGTGTGGGGTAGTATGGGCAAGTACCTAGGACAGTGGGCACCTCCAATGTTTTGGAACTTCACCCCTGGACAAGTGCAGAATCGGGAAGAACTAGTAAAATATTTGGAAAAGGTATGCTGTCACCCTGGCAGCTCCAGAGAGATACAAATCACTGCAACGTGCTGGGGCCTGGCCCATGCCTATCGAGCCCTGTTCAACACCACTCAGTACCCTCAAGGGGAAGAGAAAGTCTCTGGACCTAACAACAAAATGATGAGCATTGCGGCCACCCAGACCTTGGTGACAGGCACCGCGACCCCTCCAGCCCCGGCAACGAGCATTGTGGCTACCCAAACCTCAGCAACAGGCACTGCAGCCCCTCCAGCTGCGGCAACGAGCACAGCAGCTACCCAAACCTTGGCAACGGGCACTGCGGTCCCTCCAGCCCCAGCGACGAGCACTGCTGCTACCCAAACCTTGGTGACAGACGCTGCGGTTATCCAAGACCCGGCGAGCGATACTGCAACTGAACCAGTGGACCAACCTGTACCAGTATCAGTTGCCCCCATACAGAAGAGGAAATATACAAAAAAACCAGTTCGCTTAGCGAAGGATGAAGACAAACCACAGTCATCATGGGAACAGCAGGAAGAGGCAGAACCAGAGGTAATAACCCGGTCCCTACCCTTGAGCAAGCTGCGGGATACGCGAAAAGATTTTGGCCGCCGTATAGGTGAGCGTATTATCACCTGGCTCCTCCGATGCTGGGACAATGGGGCTAAGAGCTTGGAATTAGAAGGTAGGGAAGCCAAGCAGCTGGGATCGCTTGCCAGGGAAGGTGGCATTGACAAGGCAATTGGAAAAGGGACACAAGCCATCAGCCTCTGGAGGCGACTCCTGTCAAGCATGAAGGAAAGGTACCCCTTCAAGGAAGATGTTATATGTCAATCAAGCAAGTGGACAACCATGGAGAGAGGTATCCAATATCTGAGGGAATTAGCTGTGCTAGAGACAATTCATCATGACCCGGACAACCCACAATTACCCAAAGATCCAGATGAAGTCCAATGCACACGACCCATGTGGCGGAAGTTTGTACGGAGCGCACCATCGTCCTATGCCAACTCACTGGCAATAATGACCTGGAAAGACGAAGAGGCACCGACAGTGGATGAAGTGGCTCGCCAACTCCGTCAATACGAAGAAAATCTCTCCTCCTCCCTACAAGCCTGCATTTCGGCTGTGGAGACGCTGTCCGAGGATTTCCAGCAATTCAAAGAGGAGATGTCCTGTTGCCCACCTGTAAGGACCAATGTCTCAGCTATTAGGAGTGAGCGTTCCTCTGCCCAAGAGAGAGAATATAGAAGGTACACACTGCGAGGTGCCCTGTGGTTTTACCTATGTGATCATGGAGAGGACATGAGGAAATGGGATGGAAAACCTACCTCGGTCCTAAATGCACGGGTACATGAGTTGCAAGGAAAAACCACCACAAAAGGGGATTCTCCCAGGAAAAATGCCACTCCAGTTTCCAAACAGAGTAGAAGGGCTGATCTCATTTCTGATCCTCTTGAAGGGACTTCTGAGCCAATTTTATGAGAAGTAAATACTGGATACTCTGACCAGAATTAGAGGGGCCCTGCCTCCAGCCAGGTGGAGGAAAGGGATAACCGGGTCGATTGGACTGTGTGGATTCGATGGCCTGGCACATCAGACCCACAGGAGTATGAGGCTCTAGTAGACACTGGCGCACAGTGTACTCTAATGCCATCAAGTTATAAAGGGGCAGAACCCATCTGTATTTCTGGTGTGACAGGGGAATCCCAAGAGTTAACTGTATTGAAAGCTGAAGTAAGCCTAACTGGGAATGAATGGCAGAAACACCCCATTGTGACTGGTCCAGAGGCCCCGTGCATCCTTGGTATAGACTATCTCAGGAGAGGGTATTTTAAGGACCCAAAGGGGTATCGATGGGCTTTTGGTATAGCTGCCTTGGAGAAGGAGGGCACTGAACAGCTGTCTACCCTGCCTGGTCTCTCTCAAGACCCTTCGATTGTGGGGTTGCTGAGGGTTGAAGAACAAGAAGTGCCAATTGCTACCTCGACGGTGCACCGGCGGCAATATCGCACCAACCGAGACGCTCTGATTCCCATCCACAAGTTGATTCGCCAACTGGAGACCCAAGGAGTGATCAGCAAGACTCGCTCACCCTTTAATAGTCCCATATGGCCCGTGCGAAAGTCTAATGGGGAGTGGAGACTAACAGTTGACTATCGTGGCTGGAATGAAGTTACGCCACCGCTGAGTGCTGCTGTTCCAGATATGCTAGAACTTCGATACGAACTAGAGTCAAAGGCAGCCAAGTGGTATGCCACAATTGACATTGCTAATGCGTTTTTCTCAATCCCTCTGGCAGCAGAGTGTCGTCCACAATTTGCCTTTACTTGGAGGGGTGTCCAGTACACTTGGAATGGACTGCCCCAGGGGTGGAAACACAGCCCCACCATTTGCCATGGACTGATCCAGGCTGCACTGGAAAAAGGTGAAGCTCCAGAGCACCTGCAGTACATTGATGACATCATCGTACGGGGCAACACGGCAGAAGAAGTCTTTGAGAAAGGGAAGAAAATAATCCAAATCCTTCTGAAAGCCGGTTTTGCCATAAAACAAAGTAAGGTCAAGGGACCTGCACGGGAGATCCAGTTTTTAGGAATAAAATGGCAAGATGGACGTCGTCAGATCCCAATGGACGTGATCAACAAAATAGCAGCTATGTCCCCACCGACTAATAAAAAGGAAACACAGGCTTTCTTAGGTGTTGTGGGTTTTTGGAGAATGCATATTCCAAATTACAGTCTGATTGTAAGCCCTCTCTATCAAGCGACCCGGAAGAAGAATGATTTTAAATGGGGCCCTGAGCAACAACAAGCCTTTGAACAAATTAAACGGGAGATTGTTCATGCAGTAGCCCTTGGACTAGTCTGGGCAGGACAAGATGTCAAAAATGTGCTCTATACTGCAGCTGGAGAGAATGGCCCTACCTGGAGCCTCTGGCAGAAAGCACCTGGGGAGACCCGAGGCCGACCCCTGGGGTTTTGGAGTCGGGGATACAGAGGATCCGACGCTCGCTATACTCCAACTGAAAAAGAGATATTGGCAGCATATGAAGGAGTTTGAGCTGCCTCAGAAGTGGTTGGTACTGAAACACAGCTCCTCCTAGCACCCCGACTGCCAGTGCTGGGCTGGATGTTCAAAGGGAGGGTCTCCTCTACACATCACGCGACTGATGCCACGTGGAGTAAGTGGATTGCACTGATCACACAACAAGCTCGCATAGGAAACCCCAGTCGCCCAGGAATTGTGGAAGTGATCACGGACTGGCCAGAAGGCAAAGATTTTGTAATGTCACCAGAGGAGGAGGTGACGCATGCTGAAGAGGCCCCACTGTATAATAAACTGTCAGAAAATGAGAGGCAATATGCCCTGTTCACTGACGGATCCTGTCGCACTGTGGGAAAGCATCGGAGGTGGAAAGCTGCTGTATGGAGTCCTACATGACAAGTCGCAGAAACTGCTGAAGGAAAAGGTGAATTGAGTCAGTTTGCAGAAGTGAAAGCCATCCAGCTAGCGTTAGACATTGCTGAAAGAGAGAAGTGTCCAGTGCTCTATCTCTATACTGACTCATGGATGGTGGCAAATGCCCTGTGGGGGTGGCTACAGCAATGGAAGCAGAGCAACTGGCAGCGCAGAGGTAAACCCATCTGGGCTGCCGCACTGTGGCAAGATATTGGTGTTCGGGTGGAGAACCTGTTTGTAAAAGTACGTCATGTAGATGTTCACATACCCAAGAGTTGGGCCACTGAAGAACATCAAAATAATCAACAGGTGGATCAGGCTGCCAAGATTGAAGTGGCTCAGGTGGACCTGGACTGGCAACATAAGGGTGAGCTATTTATGGCTCAGTGGGCCCATGATGCTTCAGGCCATCAGGGAAGAGATGCAACATATAGATGGGCTCATGACCGAGGTGTGGACTTGACCATGGACACTATCGCACAGGTTATCCATGAATGTGAAACCTGTGCTGCAATTAAGCAAGCCAAGCGGTTAAAGCCCCTGTGGTATGGAGGGCGATGGCTGAAATATAAATATGGGGAAGCCTGGCAGATTGACTATATCACACTCCCACAAACCTGCCAAGGCAAGCGCTATGTGCTCACAATGGTGGAAGCAACCACCGGATGGCTGAAAACAAGTTCTGTACCCCATGCCACCTCCCGGAACACTATCCTGGGCCTTGAAAAGCAGGTCTTGTGGTGACATGGCACCCCAGAAAGAACTGAGTTGGACAATGGGACTCATTTCTGAAACAACCTCATAGACACCTGGGCCAAAGAGCATGGCATTGTGAGGGTATATCACATCCCCTGTCATGCACCAGCCTCTGGGAAAATTGAGCGATACAATGGACTGTTAAAGACTACATTGAGAGCAATGGGGGGTGGAACTTTCAAACATTGGGACTGTCGTGGTTTAACCCCAGCCAGCAACTAAACACCACGCAGCCGCTCACTCACTCCCCCCCCACCCAGTGGGATGGGGGAGAAAATCGGGAAAAAGAAGCAAAACCCGTGGGTTGAGATACGAACAGTTTAATAGAACAGAAAAGAAGGAACTAATAATGATAATGATAACACTAATAAAATGACAACAGCAATAATGAAAGGATTGGAATGTACAAATGATGCGCAGTGCAATTGCTCACCACCCGCCGACCGACACCCAGCCAGTCCCCCGAGCGGCGATTCCCCGCCCCCACTTCCCAGTTCCTATACTAGATGGGACGTCCCATGGTATGGAATACCCTGTTGGCCAGTTTGGGTCAGGTGCCCTGGCTGTGTCCTGTGCCAACTTCTTGTGCCCCTCCAGCTTTCTCGCTGGCTGGGCATGAGAAGCTGAAAAATCCTTGACATTAGTCTAAACACTACTGAGCAACAACTGAAAACATCAGTGTTATCAACATTCTTCACATACTGAACTCAAAACATAGCACTGTACCAGCTACTAGGAAGACAGTTAACTCTATCCCAGCTGAAATCAGGACAGGGATACACATTTAGCAAAAGCCACCTGGTTAGTCAACACCAGAGGATATGCCAATTGGGTTGGCCCTGCCCAGTCAGAATTTTTACGTACTGTAGAAGGGGATAAAGTCCCTGTAGTGCACATAAAAAATATGTTAGGGAAGACAGTCTGGGTTACTCCTGCCTCAGGCAGAGGTAAACCCATTTGTGGGATTGCTTTTGCTCAAGGACCTGGGTGCACTTGGTGGGTGATGCGAAAGGATGGGGAAGTCCACTATGTCCCTCAAGGGGATTTGATTTTAGGTGAGAATAGCCAGAATTAACTGTATGATATTAGTTGCTATATAACCCTGCCACTGTATGTCATCATTACTATAATTGTTATATGCTATATCCATAGTACTACAGTAAGAATCACTTAGGTCAAGCAAGAATGAACTGTGATAAAACTGAGCGAAGTGCAGTAGTGATGGGACCAGAACTGACTCCAGCATGCAACAATCCAACGGTGCACACCATCCTCCTGCTGCGCCCAATATCACCAGCTCGCCATACCGCACTGAAGCCCAATCCTGCTCTGCAGATTGAGAGGACTTTGCACCATCCCTCCTGCCCAGAAAGACTGGTATGACAGATGGAGCCCAGAATCGGGAACTAAATGAACTCAACGAACATTTAATGAACATAACCCATAAACTAAAGGAATGATATCTCTGTGTGTGTATACATATATATATATATATCTCTCATTGTTCATATGTCTCAAAGGGATGGAAAAGGTGATGATTATTGACCAGGATGTAACTAAAGGTATGGGAACTGAGCATGACATCAATGGTATAGAATAAGGGGTGGATACTGTTCTGGTTTCAGCTGGGATAGAGTTAACTGTCTTCCTAGTAGCTGGTACAGTGCTATGTTTTGAGTTCAGTATGAGAAGAATGTTGATAACACTGATGTTTTCAGTTGTTGCTCAGTAGTGTTTAGACTAATGTCAAGGATTTTTCAGCTTCTCATGCCCAGCCAGCGAGAAAGCTGGAGGGGCACAAGAAGTTGGCACAGGACACAGCCAGGGCACCTGACCCAAACTGGCCAACAGGGTATTCCATACCATGGGACGTCCCATCTAGTATAGGAACTGGGAAGTGGGGGCGGGGAATCGCCGCTCGGGGGACTGGCTGGGTGTCGGTCGGCGGGTGGTGAGCAATTGCACTGCGCGTCATTTGTACATTCCAATCCTTTCATTATTGCTGTTGTCATTTTATTAGTGTTATTATCATTATTAGTTTCTTCTTTTCTGTTCTATTAAACCATTCTTATCTCAGCCCGCGGGTTTTGCTTCTTTTTCCCGATTTTCTCCCCCATCCCACTGGGTGTGGGGGAGTGAGTGAGCGGCTGCGTGGTGCTTAGTTGCTGGCTGTGGTTAAACCACGACAAGAAATAACAAGGTAGTAAGGAAATTCACTGTAAAGTAAAACCTTAGCTGAGATAGGAGTATATGCATTTAAATGAGAATACGACTCCACTTTCTTGACTATTTGCCACTGAACAGTAGAGCAGCAGTGTTCCACAGAAAAATGTAATATTTCTGTTGTTGTTTTTTTATTTTATTTTGTAATAAGGGAAAAGTTTGAACTTATAAAAAAGTACTATTGTGGAGGAACTGAATTAAAATTTTGGAAGTTTAAGAGAGGAACCGACAATAAGTCAAGCAAGTAGCTAGGGTTGTTGTACAGCAGCTTACTGGCTGAAAAAGGTGATCAGATTTTAGAACTTCTTTATTTTTTCATGATACAGATAATTAGCCCAAAGAGCTAATAAGCCTCAGGAGTATTGTCAGCTTTTTGCCACAGTCCTTTCTGTAGCATACATGGTGTCTCTAGAGTGATAGTTATCTGTTTACTTTGTAGGTTGGCCTTCCTCTGTCTTTATTTTTTTATAACATATGCCAATTCGCGCTTTCCTTTTTTTTGGAACTTACAGTTGGCTGATCTGCAAAGGGCACATCCCAGCCTCCCCGGTGCCCCTGAGAGCCGAGGCCTTCTATGATTCAGTTTGTGGTATTCTGTAGAACAATGTATCTGTTCTTATTTAACTCGAGAAGTGGGTGTTATTGCTTGTCTGCGATATCATAAAGTTCAGTAGATTGGAAATTGCTGAAGGATGTTGTTGAGTATGGTTTTCTCAGTCTATAGTATATTTATAGATAAGTGGAACAAAACTGATCTATTGGATGAGCTTTTTGTTACGGATGCACGACTAACCAAATCCAACAGGTGTTAAAATTCAGATTTATTCTTCAGCAAAAGTTAGTTAGAAGTCCGATAACATTCTATAAAACCACAGGCTCAATGATGTAAAGAGAATTAATACTACACGGCTGACTTAAGAATTCCCAAGATTTAAAGTGATGGCTCAAAAGGCGCGTATCACTCACCTAAAAGCTGAGAGCTCTCTCCCTCGAGGAGTTACCTCGGGCGGTGCCCCGACCCAAGGGGGAGTCCCCGACTGCAGACCCGCTGCTCCGAGGAGGACTGCCCACGTGTCCTCCGGCGGGACCCCGTTTCTACCCCTGTTGAATCTGACCTGTGGTCATTTAATTCTATTGGCTAGGAGGGTCACCTCGGTGTACCTGGCGCATCTCGATCGGCCAGTTGAAATTTCAACCTGCAGCCTCCAGGGTTTCCTTCCCCTTCTCCCTTCCTGGAGAAGTTTTGTTTCCTGCTGGCAGGATGGGGGGGCGGGATGTACTGCCACACTTTTCATGACTGTACCCTCAATATATAGATCACAATAGGGATTCTAAATACAAGTTTTATTGAATGGAGAGAAGAAAACACTTGTGGCCTGACATCACTGGATAGTGTTGTTTCTGGGGCAGAAGAACTGAATAATGGGATGAGATCCACCTGGGCTGACCTAAGGTAGCTGCACTGGCTTCCCAATTTAAAGGTACCACAAAGTAGAACTCTGCCATGAGCGTGACCCAGTCTTTTGGCACCCAAGTCTTTGGCAGGAGGAAGCTGTGGCTATATCACACTGCTTAGAGACTGGCCATCCCAAAATAGTTCAGTTCCTTGGTTAATTGCTTGGTGCTAGCAAGCCTATTGCCAGTATAAAGATGATGAATATATATAATAAATGCTATTGAATGAGTCGTATACCTCTAGGTTATTGGCATCAAGCCTATATTTGAAGTAATTGCTGACTTTCAGACTGGGTATCCCAGTGCTGGGGAGATCAAGAGCAAAACCAGGGTATTCCTGAAGGAGTCTGTCTACAGGGCGGAGAACAGTATGTAAATATAACTGTGAATAATATTAACAGCATGCATACCACTAGGCTGTTAGAGAGTTAAGGTTTTGTATTCCTGTGCTGGATGAATCTTTTTTCTTCTCAGATATTATGATTGTTTGTGGGAGGCAAGTGCCTGTTGTCATTGTTGGAGATATTGCCTGTCCCCTGTTGCCATACCTTATGAAACTACTCTTGAATAAAAGAGGGTTGGGACCTCACATAATTTTCAATTACACTTTTAGTAGTTGAAGATGTTGAATACAGTCCATTTGGAAAGCTCAAAGCAAGCCGCACAGTGTCCAAACTCATAGGGATGCTGAAGTACCAAATATCATATGCAGAATTGGGGGATTTCTGAATGCTGAACAAAGCCTGCAAGCTAAAAGTCTGACTTTGGTGGAATTCATAGCTGACTTCATTTAGAAAAACAGGCTTTCATAAGCAGTATGGGCCTCAAATCATGAAGACCATAGAAATTTGGGGTGGTATATGTGCTTTTATTTATTCTACCAGTGTCAGTGCTAATGAGGAAGCCTGCATAGTCAGCATTGCACTATTTTCCAGATTGTGATATGTTAAACAGTGTTATTTTTACAAAATGAAACAGGAATAAATGCTATTTTCTCTAGTGAATTAAGGGTAGAGTTTGAGGAGATCAAGTATCCCATTTTCTAACAATATAAGAAAAGTCCTTGTCGTGGTTTAACCCCAGCCAGCAACTAAGCACCATGCAGCTGCTCACTCACTCCCCCCACACCCAGTGGGATGGGGGAGAAAATCGGGAAAAGAAGTAAAACTCGTGGGTTGAGATAAGAACAGTTTAATAGAACAGAAAAGAAGAAACTAATAATGATAATGATAACACTAATAAAATTACAACGGTAATAATAAAAGGATTGGAATATACAAATGATGCACAGTGCAATTGCTCACCACCCACTGATCGACACCCAGTTAGTCCCCGAGCGGTGATCCCCCCTGCCGCCACCCCCCCCAGTTTATATACTAGGCATGATGTCACATGGTATGGAATACGCCTTTGGCCACTTTGGGTCAGGTGCCCTGGCTGTGTCCCCTCCCAACTTCTTGTGCCCCTCCAGCCTTCTTGCTGGCTGGGCATGAGAAGCTGAAAAATCCTTGACTTGAGACTAAACACTACTGAGCAACAACTGAAAACATCAGTGTTATCAACATTCTTCTCATACCTAACTCAAAAACATAGCACTGTACCAGCTACTAGGAAGACAATTAACTCTATCCCAGCTGAAACCAGGACAGTCCTACTGGGCCTGACCAATGGTCTACCTAACCTAGTATTTTGTCTTCATCTGCGGCAACAGGAGAACATGAATGCCTGTCCAATTTCTGCAGTCCATTCCCATCATATTGCCCAGCATCTACTAGTGTTGTATTAGGGATGTTATAGGGTTCATCCTTGCCTATTCCCTCTAGAATCCATCTATGGACCTGTTGCCCATGGATTTGTCTAACCTCTTTTTTTTAATTTGCTGATAGTGTCTTCCTCCATAGCCTTCAGACAACCTTTCTGGCTCTGTAAGAAAGAACTTTCTTTACTGTGCTTTAAACTGGTGTTCTACTGGTTTCAAGAAGTGTCCCTTAGTTCTGTCATTGTGGCATTTGGTGAGATTCTGCATACACTTTATTCACTGACTTCATGATTTTGTAAAGCTCAGTCATAACCTCCTCATCCTTTTCCTGTAGAAATGGAAGACTCGTAGCCTTAAACTTTCCTAATAAGGCTGCTGCTCCATCCCTTGGTCATTTTAGCTGCTGTTTGTTGTATTTCCTCAAACACCATTGCATCCTCAAAATATAGAGACCAGACTGTACACATTACTCAAGATGTGCTAATGTGATGGAAAAGGACTTAACTGCAAGGTTCAAGCAAATGATTTATTTGAACTTCACTTACAGACTTAACACGCCACTATTGCAGGTTTTACAGATACAATGGAGGAGTGCACTACTGCAATTCTTTAAGGCAAGAGTAGTACACTATTACAGCCACAAGCACCTCACAGACAACCACAAGCACACACGCGTTTACAAACTTAAAGCATAAACAATATTCACTTACCCCTCCAGGTAAGGGCTTTCAATCCCAGGGAAGTTACCTAGACCGGCATCCTGATCAAGGGGGGGAAGGGTCTCCTTCACAAGCCAACTGTATAGGTGGAGAAGTGACTCCCCCTTTTCCAACTTGAATCTTAGAGTTTTTATCCCCTGACTTGTGGAATGGTGTGTATGACTATGTCTGAGTGGATTATGATATATGCCTAAATGGATTATGTATATCTGAGTGGAGTTTCCCCTTATCTTTCCTTTGCTGGTCTGTGATTGTTTGAATACACAAGGTTGTCATTTGAAACTGAAGCTGAAACCCTCCAGGTTTTGGGTTTTTTTACCTTGCTTCCTCAGGCAACTGAATAGTGGTTGGATTGAGACTCAGGGCATACTATTTGTTAAGGGATTTCAAGGCTCAGTTCAGGTTTTGGTTCTTTGAATGGCACAACCACCACCCTGTTTAGTTTAGGGTTTATCAGACAACCCAGGGCTAAGCTGTCTACACAGCTCCCCGTGAGTCAAGTCCTCTCTGCAGAGAGACAGGGCCTCAAGGCAATCCAAGGCTGGGTTGCTTTTGTAACCCCCCATGAGTCGCCTGTGTGCAATAGACATGGTGAAACTTGTCTGTGAACTATGAGCCGGACAATCCACACACGCACATACCAATGTTTTTAAGCAGGGGTAAAATTAGGCCTGCTTTTTTCTCAGTACCTTTGCTGATGATGCCCAGTATGCTGTTAGCTTTTTTGACTGCCACTTCAACTTGATTCAGTGATTTTAGAGAATTGTTTTACTGTTTTTTCTTGCCAATACAATCTTTTGGCATGGTCTCATCTCTGCATATTTTTTTTAGAACAGAAGTATTAGACTTGCCAACATAAAATCCAATTATTTAAACAAGAATGTGATAAGAACTGCTGTCTTGAAAAAATAAATGTTTTTTAAACAAACAAAAATATTGCAAACCATGCCAAAGAGAACAACAAATGGCAAAGTTTGACTCCAGCAAAGAAAGGGCACTTCCTCAGAGACATCTTCTTTCAAGCTACATCCAGAAAAACATACATAATATTCTTTCCCCGCTGCATGCAAGTGCATGATGTAGTTCTCTGCCACTCTCTTTAGTGTACAAACAATCTACTCTCAATTTTCCTGAAGATACAATCTTGTCTTTACAGCACAGTTCATTCTCACACCTTCTCCCTGTGCACATATGTAGATTATCTGGTCATGGACAAAGCTCTGTTCAAATGTAACTGGGCCATGAGGCCAGTGGGGATGATGCGCTTCAGTGTCTATCCCTAGCATTACATAAGGGAGAGGGCAGCAAGCTTCATGGGCAGCTCACTTGACAGCTGTCCTGGTTTCAGCTGGGATAGAGTTAATTGTCTTCCTAGTAGCTGGTACAGTGCTATGATTTGAGTTCAGTATGAGAAGAATGTTGATAACACTGATGTTTTCAGTTGTTGCTAAGTAGTGTTTAGTCTCAAGTCAAGGATTTTTCAGCTTCTCATGCCCAGCCAGCAAGAAGGCTGGAGGGGCACAAGAAGTTGGGAGGGGACACAGCCAGGGCAGCTGACCCAAAGTGGCCAACGGGGTATTCCATACCATGTGACATCACATCTAGTATAGAAACTGGGGGGAGTGGGGGCGGGGGGGATCACTGCTCAGGGACTAACTGGGTGTCGGTCAGCGGGTGGTGAGCAATTGCACTGCGCATCATTTGTACATTCCAATCCTTTTATTATTACTGTTGTCATTCTATTAGTGTTATCATTATCATTATTAGTTTCTTCTTTTCTGTTCTATTAAACTGTTCTTATCTCAACCCACGAGTTTTACTTCTTTTCCCGATTTTCTCCCCCATCCCACTGGGTGTGGGGGGAGTGAGTGAGTGGCTGCGTGGTGCTTAGTTGCTGGCTGGGGTTAAACCACGACAACAGCTCAGCCTGAATGACCAAAAGCCCATTTACAGCTGGCTCAACTGAGTATAGGAGGTAGCCCAAATCTGGATCAATATTGAGATGCCTTGATAGAAGTCCCCTCCCTTTTATTCCCTTCCATTACACCATGGCTGAACTAGCTGGTTGCATTTTTTTTTTACAAGATGAGGGTCATGTTTCTTCCAACACAATTTCCTGAGAAGCACAATTACAGTGTAAGGCATAACAGACAGGATTCAGCTCACCTAAAGAGAGATGTCTGCCATACCTGAACTAGTAACCTCATGCTCTCAGTGGAGAGAAATACTTGCTTTCAGGATATGATTTACATCACCTATTTTAGATGTTTGCCTCAGGAGGAGATGTGCTCTTGATGTCACTGATTTTATCAACAAAACCTCTGCTGAATATAAATAATATATATAAATGGAATCTAACTTGCATATGGGCACCTGCAGTGTGCACATTTAACCAGATTAATTCATTCTAATGCAACTAACTTAGCTTATGATGAATACATAGTTTAATATTTCATAGCTGTAGCATTATTTTATAAGGAAAGTATTTGTATAAAACAAAGGAAGTCCAGTACAGAATATAATGTGTTGGAACACAGCAGCAAGAATAAACCAACTACTTAGGCTGAAAGTAATACTAAAAGAACCTTGTGCTCAAAGTGTGGTCAATTCACATACATGAAGTCACTAAGCTGTGATGTCATCATTCTGATGGCAGCGCAAATGACTCAACCTCGTTACTGTGATTTCCATCAGATTTCAGCTCTGGTGGGTTTTAATTCAGACTAATATGCACTAGAGTAAGTTTCTTAAGTCATGTTACAAAACACATAATATAGGTAGAATTCTGCACGCCTTTATGTGTTGCGGTTGGTGATGCTGTGAAGATGTGTGCATGTATGATTTAAATAGGTATATTACATGGCTATAGTATGATATGATATGATCTTTTAAATTTTTTTCTTTCATCAAAAATTATGAAACATTTTCAAACTTGTTATAAAAAGAAAGAAGAGTGCACAGCTTTAGAAGCTAAATGGCAGAGACTGATTTTGCTCATCTGACCTCTGTTTCGAGGATTCAAGAAGTACAGAGGGAAACTGATGACTTCTTAAATTTGCTGCTTCATCATTTCGTTTGCTCGTTCTCTATAGATATTTAAGAAAGAGTTTTCCCCTTCTGTGAAAGAGTTAAGCATTAAAAAAAAAGGAAGACGATTGCTTCAGAAGTATAACTGTCTTTTTTTTGGTCAGAGATCTCAAAATAAATTCAGCACAGATCAGTCGAAAAATTTCGTTTCAGTAGTTACATTATGCTTTATTTCAATTTGACCATTTAAAATTGTTATTTGAATCAACTATTTGAATACAAAATCATGTCAAACTAGAAAAAAAAAGGTTTTATTTTTATGAAAAAAATGTTTTGATAATTTTGAAATTTATCCTTAAATTTATTTTAACGATAATAATTTTTTTTGTGAAAAGTTTCAGTTTTGGTGAAATGATATTGTTCAATTATCAACACTGTGAAGAAATTCCGATGTGTAATTACATAAGACCCTACAAACAAATAGCTCGATAATTCTCTTGCAACTGAAAAAGAAGTTATAAGAAAAAAAAAAAAGATATACAAATCTAATCCATTAGGAATCAGGCTATGTTTTCCTTTGAATAGCCATAACAATTTTCAAAGAAAGAAGGACATAGCTGATACATACATAGAGTGTAAGACAACACATGGCCAAAACTTGCATGTTGGTGCCAGCTGTGGTGCTCTAGGAGCTGGTGGGATGATGCTGTACTGAGGCCAGTTAGCCCTCTGCCACAGTGATGTGGCTATGCTGCTTTCTTAACTCCAATGATTAACTCCACACAGTGTCATACTACATCTCATAGCTGCTGCCAGCATCACAAACATCAGGGCAGATTCCAGCAAGCTCTTTTAGGAAATTCTTTCCAAGAGGTATATATAGAAAAAAACCACCAATTGCTACAAAAGCTCCTTGGCTGCTGTTGCCCTGAAGCGTTCCCTACATGAGATCAGTCACATAAGATCATCTTCCTTCCTAGAGCTTTATATTCATAATCATCTTTATTGTCTCATAAATTTCCATATTTAGTGATTTGAAGCTTGTGTGCAGTGCTTTTGTTTGACATGTGATGTTTCCTTGACTTAGCCAACACCTATTTTCCTCTTGTCATACCCCTATACATTTGCCTTATTATCCGGGGTCTAACTCCGTAGCTAGGGTTTACTTTTATGTCCCCCCTTTTTTCTTTTGCACTTTTTCTATCCTTCTTATTTGCATTTAAATCTTCCTTTCCAACTGAGTTTGAAATAGCCTTCCTCGTTTGAATGTCATGAAAATTTGCCTTTGCGAGGCTGCAACAAAACAGTTATTTTCATAAAGTTAACTTCATTTCATGAAAAAAAACCCATTTGGTTTCAGTTTTTGCCTTCAAAACTTCCAGATATAAAATAGGTATTTATACACCTAAAACTGAGCTATCGCATAATTGCGTTATTGCAGCTTTCATCCTTCCTTGTTCAACCTCTCCTACACTGACACCCTTATTGCTGTATCACAAATCCAGTTATGTTGTAAACAACTTAATTGTTTTAGTTTGTTTGCATTTTAAATGTGTGATGCCTGTAAACTTGGACAAGTGTACTTTTGTGGATGTGCATATATCTACATATAACATATCGTATATGTTATATACTATAACTTGCAGTTTCCTCTTTTGTGTCTCTGTATTTTCCAAGTGTGCCAGGTGTGCTAAAAATTTGATTTGGCCCTCACAAGTTATGTTTCTTCATATTTAATGTGAGAAGCCACAGTGTGATAAAGTCTGTATGCCTTATAGTGTATATGACAAAATGAAGTGCATTGCACTTCCATAAGTGACTCCCTTTGTCTTAACAGTTTGTAGTCTTACTGCTATCATCTCAAGCCATCCTAAGGTGTGTCTGAATTAAATTGTATGTGTAAATACTCTTTTCTTTTTCCCATCATAACTTTTGTTTCAGTCAAGTCTTTTTCATTCATAAAAATGCACCTGCTCCTATTATTTTCCACTTGGCATAGTTATAGACATTTTTATATGAACCCAAGTTTTATAGTCATGTGAAATTCTCACATTTAAAAATATAAGATTTAATGATGACAGAAAAGGTTGCAAATTTGAATTCAAAGGTTCAAAAATTAAAAGCTGAAAAAAAGATCTGTTATTTGTTTTTAAAATCTCACCATTTTAAAGACAATCCCATAATTCCAGGATACTTACATTTTGTTGAATACACAAGAGAAAATTTAAGAAACATTTTTCTCTTATATTCAGATACACAAGCTGTATACCAAAATCTCCATGTGGGCAAGGACTGTAAGAAACAGAGCCCTGACCAAAGTAGGGGATAGTAATATCTTCCAGGAGTTTCACTCCTCTACTGGAGCTAGGATGGACTACACAGTTTGGTCCCAGGCAACATTAAACCCAACAGGTATAGAAGTCATGCTCCCATTGGCAAGGTGCAATCACTCCTCAGCCCATGGGCTTGGACAACCCTCCCGCTAGGTATAAAATACATTCACAACATGGGAGATGATAGATAGATTTAAACTGCTTGTGAGACACAAATTTTTCACCCATGCTTGTATAGTCAATAGAGAAAATGGTGTAGGTCTAGAGGGCTGTTCAGAAAATCAGGAGTGACACCCTAATACAGGCAGGTGCTCCCAGCTTTCCTCTGAGCCATCTCCCCAGGGACTGCTGGGGAACCTGGCTTCCACGTTCAGACATCTGTTCAAATCTGTGCTGTAAATCTTCCCTCCATGATTTATAAATAAACCTTTTTTTCAAGTTTTGCCAAGTGGTGTCGGCAACTTTTTAGAAAACAAAAAACATCTTTTTGTTTTGTATATTTACTTCTTATTCTTGATTCACATGTATATTTACTTTTCATGTTTTGCATAAAGATGGTATGATAAGGCCTTTATCTGCTGGGGTTGCAACATACATAGGAAAAAGGAAATACGGAGGAAGGACGTCTGATAGACTGAAATGCCATTTCACAAATGATAGATAGATCTTGTCCAATTCCTGTGTACAGTTTTTCATCATTTTCAGTCTGTTATGTCTGAAACTGCATAAAAATTTGTTGGCAGCTATAGCCCCATTTTGTAGACAGAAATCTGATGAATTAAAGATGAACATTTGAAAGTTAGCAGGCCTGCACTTGCAGTAAGAGTGTAAGACAACTAAGCTAGTTCTGACAGACTCAATAATGGTAAAATGAAACATGTTCATTTATGACAACTGAAAATTTACAACAAATGAAAATGTTAAGTCACAAAAGAACAACAGTAACATCAGTACATCTCCTAGTAGATGTTCTGGTTATACTCATCAGCAGACATTTTTCAGTAGTAGAAGCCATATTAGTCCCTTGTTGCTGTTCTTACATACTTTTTTGGCTACCAAACACACAGACTTACCCTAAGAAGGTCAGTAATGGAAAGGGAAAAAACCATCATATGTTCTTTTGGACTGGAAATGGAACTAAGGCCCTGAAGGGGTCCCTTGCTGATGCTGGAGAACCAAGTCCCATTTTCCACCCACTTTCATTGTAACACAAGTTTTCTTCTAAGCATGTTCAGTGATGTGAAAGCAATTAAAAATGTACAAAGGACTGCTCCACTTGAGCTTGCTTGTGTAAAATACAGCTTGGAAGCAGTTTGTAGCTAGGCAGCTAGGCTGAAAGGGACATTTAGGGAGATGTTGCTAATGCTTCCAAATGAGTTTCAGGTTTTCTTCATGTCTCCTTCAATTTTACATTACTTTAGTCTTAAAACAGTACTGAATTCTGAAGTTGAAATAATACTTTAATTTCCTACTTTTCTTACTATCTCTTGCCAATCATTCAACCACCTGGATGTCAAACAGTTCATGCAATACAGGCTGCTGTTTCATATAGACTCTGCTCAGGCCATTCCTGGCTTCTTGTTTACTTGGGAACAAATCTTCTGTCAGTTTAAATGGAAGAAACTCTATACCATAAATTAAGTAAATGCTTATTTACAGCAGCAGACAATTGGGTTTGGATTTCTTTTCTTTCCTGGCCCATATTCTGGCTCTTCTTCCTTTCTTCTCTAAATTTCTTTGGATTTATTTACCCTTTAATATCCACTGTTTCACAATTGATTTTTTTCAGAGATTCTGAAAAAGTCAAACCAGACCTGATTGTGTTCTTTCTACAAAACAGGGCTGAAAAGAGGAATTGGGTGTGTGTCAGGAACTACTGTGATTTGTTACTTTTCAGACCGGAAAACAATGATGTTACCTGTAGCAGGGAACCATCTGGAGACGTGAGCCGAGTAACAACCGGACACCGATACGGTTAAAGTTGTTCTCCCTTTATTGCCCAAATAGCGTGCTTATATACCTTGTCAAGCTAAACATCAGCTGTCCACGCGCCATAAGCTAAAATATAATTGGTTATACTATCTCTGTCCACGCGCATAAACATAGGACACAATTGGTTATACTAACTCTGTACACGCGCCTAAACATAGGACACAATTGGTTATACTAACTAAAACATGCGAAACTTGTCTCAGCCTAATTGGTTAAGATAAACTGCCGAACTGAGGTTCTTCGTGCCAAGTTCCTTTTATCTTGGAATGTGCACCCGTGTTCTTCTAATTGGCATCTTTCTTTTTTTGTCTTCTTGTTTATTCTGTTCAAGGCCTTCTAAAGGCGTCTGGAATACTTTTGCGACCGTTAGCTAAATATGTGTCCGCAACAGTTACCCTGACTTCTTTTCTGTCTTTATTCTACAATATAAACCTCTGTATGATCAGATAATGAGAGAGTAGACGTGTGCCTTTTCTGTGGCAACGAAAAAAACATTTTGCTTAAGTCACTCTGGGTACTCTTTGGTTTACGTCTTGCATAGTGAGCATTTTGGCTGTTTTGTCCACAGATTATTCAGTACTGTAAATCTACTTTTACATCACCTTTCATAATTTTCAGTTCTTTCCTTGTGCTTTAGCAAACAGACTTTTAAAATTTGAAATTTAGTATTTCCACCTCAGTAGCACATGACACACCAAAACCTGCACTGTAAGTATCCTGAAAAACAAAGTTTCAGTATTACTGCTCATTGTTCAGTGCTCATTTTGGTAGCTACTCTACTAGCTCTGGAAGACAGTCAGTGTCCAAATAGCTGACTAGATTGTTACCTTCTCCCTCTATTATGTTTAAGTCCCAATTTGATACTGTTGTCTGCCTTAAGTTGTTAAAAGTTCAAAACATGCTGATAAGCTCCACAAGAGAGAAAAATCAGTGATTTAGAACCCGAGGACAGTAAAGCTGTTTACCAGGCTGTTACTGCTGGCTTTTACCAGGAAATCCCTGCGATATTAATCTTTTATTTGCACACACGTATAGAGGAAATCTGACAAGAACCAGGGAGTGATACACACAGACAAAAAAAATTTACGACGTTCAAGTGAAAATATACACAGTATAAGGGATCTTTTAAAAGTTAGAATATTTTTTGAAGGCATGGTAAGAGAATACATGATTCAAAGCCAATGGGACCCCTGGTTCAAACCTTGCTGGTTATCAGTGGTAGGCACTACTTTCTGAAAGTTCAACCTATTCTGTGTTAGTACTGAAGCAAACTGTTCAGATGCCCTTCTTTTAATGAGCCTGAAAATGATGCTGGCTGGCTCAGTGATACTGAAGCTGTGTCCTTTCCAGTCTAATCTGCAGAAGTTTATTTTTTGATGTATCGTCTTGGAAATGCTGGCTAAGCCAATGTCTGGTTTGGTCTTTGTTTCAATGTCCCACTTGTCCCCTGATAGTCACTTCAGGACTGTCTGCTCTGAATTCCATACTGTGCTGGTTTTGGCTGGGATAGAGTTAATTTTCTTCATAGTAGCTACTATGGGGCCGTGTTTTGGATTTGTGCTGGAAACAGTGTTGATAACACAAGGATGTTTTCATTACTGCTGAGCAGTGCTTACACAGAGTCAAGGCCTTTTCTGCTTCTCACCCCACCCCACCAGTGAGTAGGCTGGGGGTGCACAAGAAGTTGGGAGGGGACACAGCCAGGATAGCTGACCCCAACTGACCAAAGGGATATTCCAGACCATATGACGTCATGCTCAGCAGATAGAAACCTGGGGGAGGAAGAAGGAAGAGGCGGACGTTCAGAGTGATGGCGTTTGTCTTCCCAAGTAACCATTATGCGTGATGCAGCCCTGCTTTCCTGGAGATGGCTGAACCCCTGCCTGCTGATGGGAAGTAGTGAATTAATTCCTTGTTTTGCTTTGTTTGCACATGCGGCTTTTGCTTTGCCTATTAAACCATCTTTATCTCAACCCAAGAGTTTTCTCGTTTTTAACCTTCCAATTCTCCTCCCCCATCCCATTGGGGGGGAGTGGTGCTTAGTTGCTGGCTAGAGTTAAACCATGGCAGTCCTTTTTGGCGCCCAACATGGGGCTCGAAGGGTTTGAGATAACGACAGATTTCATTGGAATGTGCTAGATTGAATTTACAGCTGTTATTGCTGTTTAGACTCATGCTTGCCTAGGTTTCAGTATGACCGCAATGATCGTTTAGGTTCAATGCCATGTAGGGTCCAGGACATCTGAGAAAACGTATAAAGTGACTCAGTTGATATTGGCATAGGAACTGTTTTTATGCTTAGTAACACTGTGATTAGTGACTTAATTGCTGACATATGTTTTCCATTCTTTAAGGGCCAGAGATCTGAGCTGGAAAAATGTTAGGAAGCATTCTTTGAACCCCTGGTAGCAGTGGTGGTGGCAGCCTCCATAAAATCTTAGCATTTGTGGCAACTCAAATGCCACAGTTGCCTATTAAAATGATTTTCTCTCTTACGACTATGTTCCTCTTGGTACCAACCAGTTTATAACTTATGTGCTCACTGTTATGCACATGCACAGATAGTCCTTCCAAATGAATCTGATTTTCAGCTCTAGACGTCTATGTTTCCATGAAGTCCTTACCCATATTTATCAGCAGTGCCATCATTTGTCTTTGATTCATAGTGATTACATTTGCATTTTTGGCAAACAAGGAATTCACAGCTGTGAAGCAATGTATTTTTCTTCTTGGAATTTCCATTCTTGGAAAAGGCTGGAAATTAATAACTAGGAAATGACATTTTTTAAAACCATTACAGCTTTTAATCTCGTCCAAGCAGCTTTTCTACCTCATAAATGCATTCTCCCCTCTGTCAGTAAGATGACCTTATGACTTTGCTACTGATATTGTGCATTTTCCAATTCCTCATAATTATTCATTTCAACAGTAAAATATAACTTTGTGTTTATGCTATGGTTTTAGACAGGTGGGAAGCATGAGTTTTTCAGTTTCTATTAGCTCTTCGGACAGAACATTTTGTTTAATCACCTAAAATTGATTAATTTCCTAACCAGTAGTTATTTTCTTATTGGTTGCTGGTACTAGAAATAGAAGTCCAATATAGTTCCTTGTAATTGAAAGCAAAACACTGTAACTCTTTTATCAAGACAGACCAGCTGCTCTCTCTGCCTTCTCTAATTTTTGTGTTTCAGATATTGATCATGGTAATACTTGCAGTTTTGCTTCAAAATAAGATTTTATTTTAATTTAAATATTCATTGGCTTTTAGAAAACCAGAATGACAAAATAAAGAAAAAGTTATTTTCCAGTTCAAAACTCCTTGGAAGAGACTATTGAAATACAATAATAATAAAATAATAATATTAATTAAAAATCTGATGTGGTTGTTTTAACTGGTGTCGTGATTTAAGCCCAGCCAGCAACTAAGCACCACGCAGCCACTCACTCACTCCCCCCACACCCAGTGGGATGAGGGAGAAAATCAGGAAAAGAAGCAAAACTCGTGGGTTGAGATAAGAACAGTTTAATAGAACAGAAAAGAAGGAACTAATAATGATAATGATAACACTAATAAAATGACAACAGTAATAATAAAAGGATTGGAATGTACAAATGATGCGCAGTGCAATTGCTCACCACCCGCCGATCGACACCCAGTTAGTCCCCGAGCGGTGATCCCCCCCACCCCCACTCCCCCCAGTTCCTATACTAGATGTGATGTCACATGGTATGGAATACCCCGTTGGCCACTTTGGGTCAGCTGCCCTGGCTCTGTCCCCTCCCAACTTCTTGTGCCCCTCCAGCCTTCTTGCTGGCTGGGCATGAGAAGCTGAAAAATCCTTGACTTGAGACTAAACACTACTTAGCAACAACTGAAAACATCAGTGTTATCAACAACTGAAAACATCAGTGTTATCAACATTCTTCTCATACTGAACTCAAAACATAGCACTGTACCAGCTACTAGGAAGACAGTTAACTCTATCCCAGCTGAAACCAGGACAACTGGAGAAGAAAATCTAAGGGCTATCAGCTCTTGGAATGTACTTTTGCACATGAGCACAACCATAGATAGAGATATTTTTATATATATATTTATAGCTAGATATATTTATGTGCCAAAAAGGATGAGTTTGCAAGATAAGGATCCTTTGTTGTATTTCTTCCCCCTCCTCCACACGTCCAGTCCATTCCACTGTTGCATGCTGCTTTTCCTCTCTAAGTGTGGGAATATTCTCTATCATGTTATGGATTTTATCGTAGTAATCCTAGTGAATAACAATTTTGAGAGCAGCCTTCTGAACCTCTTTGACATTGCTGTACTATCTCTGTGCAGCTCAGGACTAGTGTCTGGTTTCAGACTTATCTCCTAGTTCTTTTAATGTTAAAGTAGCCTCAGACATTGTATTCATTGAAGCAAAAGAAAAGGCCCCATTTCCTGAAATTTAGCTTTGCAGAGTCAGGTCTTGTGTAATATTCTTTATTGCAGCTGCTTGGAAAATAAATTAAATCCAGATTTCCATAAAGGATGGAACATAGACACAAGCACAAACATTACTGTGCAACATGTTCATGTTCATGAAGATTAAAAATATACAGATATTCCTATTATTGGTTATTCACTTTCTCAGATGTCAAGGAATTGTATGAACTTTAATATTTGAAGTATAAGCAGATATTTCCCCTCCTTTCTTCTCTACTTTAAATACTCCTTGAGGATTTTGTTTTGTTTTAATCAAATGTTTTATGTCTCAAGCATCCTTGTAGTAACCTCTTGAAATTGTACAAAGCCCTGAATATTCTGTAAATTTATGCTTACTGTTTCTAAGTTGCACTCATATGTTGACACTTAAGTTTATTGGTGAAAACCGTATTGGTATTTCAATTACGCTACTTCATTCACACATTAGAGAGGTCAGATACAAATGAGTGTCTGTATTGCCTTAACTTTTAACACTCAGAAAAATTTCAAAGAAGAAAATAGTATATATGCCTGCTTAATTGCCTATCCTTTTTAATAGCATGTCTTTCTCATGGATGGGCAGGTTCTGGTCTGTTGGCAGAGAGCCATGGCTGCTGGGGGGGGGAAGAATAGTACAGGAAAATGTGTGCCGTTGAGGCTACCTTAAGGCACAATTACCAGATTTCCAGGAGGTGACACTTGCCCACATGCTGTCCTGGCAGGGCTGTATAGCAGGGTATGCCAGTCACAGAATTGGCCACTGTCAGGTTTTTCTCCTTTAGGCCTCAGTAATGTTTAATCTACTGCAATAAATACTCTTGTTTATCTTTTTTTTTTTTTTAATTCTGTAGTCCTTTTTTTTGTTCTGGGAAAAAAAAAAGATTGTCTTGTCTTGCCTGAAAGGAGAGTTCATAATGATTTTCTGCATCTTATAGAAGTACAGCATAGATTGGACAGAAACTAAAAGCCATACTTAAAAAAAGAAAAAATCTAACCAACTTCTGACCTGAAGCAAAAAGGTTTTCTTTTTTCTTTTCTACAACTTTTTTTCATAAAATTTCTTATAATAAATTTTTTGTGAGGTTTTCTTTCTCTGTTGGTTTTTTTTTTTTCTTGTTTGGGTTTGTTGGGGGTTTTTTGCCATTATTCCCTCCATTTGCTTCCAAATCTTACAGAAATACCAGGTCTAATGTCTTCTTCCACTCCCTTTTTAATGATGAGAAGGTCTTGGAAAGTAAAAGTACCAAAACAAGTAAATAAGCAAGTCTTTCTTTCCTTCTATTTTTCCTATCCTTCACATGTTTCCTATGAGAAAAAAAGTAAAATTTCTAAATTTGTCTCTTTCCCACCGAAATCCACTTTTGATAGGTTCTTAAAAAGCAGTGTTTCTGATATTTCTACTGCTCTTACTACTACTCCCGGTAATACCAATTTTAGCCCTTACAAAATCTTTTTTTATTATGACCAGATCTCTTAGCACGTTACAAAGTACCCATTTTGCAGGTAGGGAAATGGAAGCACAGAAGGGGGATAAAATGATTCACTCAGAATGACTTATCCAGTGAAAGAACTGGTTTTTGTATCCTCTTATCCTACTTCATTCCTGCAAAGGAAAAGAATGAAACAAGGGATTTCCTGATAGCTTATATAGTAAAATAGCAGTGTTCCTCCCTCAGCTGCCTGGGGGGCCCCATGTCTGCTTAAGGTTTCTCCTTGAGAGCCAAAGACTTTGACCATGAGTTCTGCTCCAGAATAGTAGGCTAGACACGATGAAGGATGGTGCATCTACAATGGTGCCAGCTGGGGAGGGCATATAACCACACAGCCACGTGTGATTGGCTTAGCTGAGCTTTGGACATGTAAGTTGAGTTTTGCTGAAAATAACTGCTTGAAAAGGACTTTTTATTTGGCAAAATTGTTGATTCTCCTGGAAACACTGCACAGGATGAAATAACCAGATGTCAGGGAAAAATAGTTGGAGACAAGCTTGTTCCAAAAGCAACACTGTTACAGTGTCATTTTTTCAGCTGTAGGGACTGGTGCTAGAAGCTAGCATTTCTCATTCTTGGTCTGTTGGATTGCACATTTTGTAATGTTTCCAGAGTAATATGATCATCTCCTTGGCACCAGCAATTATGGCATGTCCTGTCCCCATTTTAGTAATGACATTGATATCAAGAAAATAGACTTTTGGAATCAAGTTGACAAACAGCTTTTTTGCACAAAGTAAAATAAATCATACAATTTTTCCTGAAAACTGGAAATTAATTCAAAAGATGTCCATATGCATTTGATTTCCTTTGTTTGTTTCTATTTGTAAACAGATGGCATTTTAATCATTTTATCCTAAGAAACTCTGTAGTTCTTTTGTTATGATTTGACCAAACTTTGCAATGCTTTTGGTAGTTTAAACATGCAATCCTTTGGTGTTAGAGGGAGGGCTTGCAGAAAGGATGAGGAAAGGCAGCACGTTTTGCCTGATGGAGAACGGCAGCAGAGAAGTGGTTCCAGCAGGGACAATGGTTGATAGACAAGCACAGCAGTAAACAATCAGTCTGCTCCCCTCCCAAATTCTTAATGCAAACTGAAGCACAAAGTTCATTCTCTGGAATTGGCTTGCACTTACAGATAACTCTGTAATCGATGGGAAAAGCCTGAACTGCCCTTGAATGTATTGATAGTTCTATACTGTGGTGGGTTGACCCTGGCTGGATGCCAGGTGCCCACCAAAGCCATTCTATCACTCCCCCTCCTCAGCTGGACAGGGGAGAGAAAATATAACAAAGAGCTTGTGGGTTGAGATAAGGACAGGAGAGATCACTCACCAATTACTGTCACGGGCAAAACAGACTCAGCTTGGGGAAAATTAACTCAATTTATTACCAATCCAATCAGAGTAGGGTAATGAGAAATAAAACCAAATCTCAGAACACCTTCCCTCCACCCCTCCCTTCTTCCCGGGCACAACTTCACTCCCGGATTCTCTACCTAACCCCCAGCGGCACAGGGGGATGGGGAATGGGGTTTATGGTCAGTTCATCACACGTTATTTTCTGCCGCTTCATCCTCCTTAGGGGGAGGACTCATCACACTCTTCCCCTGCTCCAGCATGGGGTCCCACCCACGGGAGACAGTCCTCCACGAACTGCTCCAACATGGGTCCTTCCCACGGGCTGCAGTTCTTCACAAACTGCTCCAGCATGGGTCCTTTCCACGGTGTGCAGTCCTTCAGGAGCACACTGCTCCAGCGTGGGTCCCCCACGGGGTCACAAGTCCTGCCAGAAAACCTGCTCCAGCGTGGGCTCCTCTCTCCACAGATCCGCAGGTCCTGCCAGGAGCCTGCTCCAGCGCGGGCTTCCCACGAGGTCACAGCCTCCTTTGGGCACCCACCTGCTCCTGCGTGGGGTCCTCCACGGGCTGCAGGTGGATATCTGCTCCACTGTGGACCTCCATGGACTGCAGGGGGACAGCCTGCCTCACCATGGTCTTCACCACAGGCTGCAGGGGAATCTCTGCTCCAGCGCCTGGAGCATCTCCTCCCCCTCCTTCTTCACTGACCTTGGTGTCTGCAGGGTTGTTTCTCTCACATGTTCTCACTCCTCTCTCCGGCTGCCGTTTTCTGTCTGTCCCAACTTTTTTTCCCTTCTTAAAAATGTTATCCCAGAGGCGTTACCGCTATTGCTGATTGGCTCGGCCTTGGCCGGCGGTGGGTCCATCTTAGAGCCGGCTGGTATTGGCTCTCTCGAACACAGTGGAAGCTTCCAGCAGCTTCTTACAGAAGCCACCCCTGTAACCCCCCCCGCTACCAAAACCTTGCCACACAAAGCCAATACATATAGATACATATTTCTGTATGGGGCAGAGTGAGTTATAAATTTTAGTAAAACACTTTGCTATTGCTTTGTGAGGAGAATGTTTGTTTTGCAATATACAGTGATTTTTAACAGCTTTGGCTTATCAGATCACTCACATTTATAAAAATCATATTTTTTTCAGTTCCTGTTTCAACCCACTACATCAAATCTGCTTCCAAGTTTGTTTAATAATGGAAAAAATGCAGTTACAAGTAAAGAGTATAAACCGATATTTTTGTTACCGCATTCCTCCACAGAGAAAGACTGATTTCTTTGGTGAGACATGCTTAGCTTAGCTGTGTGTGTGGCATTGTGAAGAATGTAGCAGCTAGTGTTTTGTTTTTTCTTGTTTCTAGTTAATTTGGGAATAGTTCTTGAGAACTCGTAGACTTCTGCTCATTTAGGTATTTTACGAAATTAAAGTTGCTTAATATGTATAGTAATTTTACACCTCATAATATGTTCTTTATTTTGTTAATAAAGCACTGTATTTATAGCTTTATAGCTTTTGTTTTCAGAGTCCAACGTTCATGTGCACAATAGGGATCTTACAGTGACTAACAGAAACTTTGTAGACAATATAGCAGCACAAGTGATTTAAGTGAGAACATGCTTATATTACGATAGTAGTTAATCATAATGAGACTATGAATGAGATGTTCTAATGATCTTTAAGTCTGTAGAAGATGAAGTTTATCAAACACGCATTATAACCAAAATGGAATGCACACTTGTTCATCCATATAGTAACCATTAGAAAGCAAATCTGCAACACTGCATTTGAAGTCTGAAATCTCTGCTGGTCTACCAGTAATGGCTGTTAATAGTGCTACAGTAGGCTGAAAAAGAAAATTGGAGAAAAACAATGGCAAAAGCAAGAGTTTAGAGAGATTAGGCCATGTGAGAAAGCATCTCTCCAACATGTGCACAAATGTATACACAATAACCTCATATGCACATTATTATGATTGAAAAGTCAAGCACAAGAGAAGGAAATGCCAACATTACAATTGACTTAGGAACCTTGGTTTAGTCTTGTGCATAAATAATTTGATAAAGACTTTATCTATATGATTCCATACTGATTTTCCTTCACTGAGTGCACAGAATGAGTGCAACTCAATTCATGAGATATTCAGTATTCTATTATTTTCTTGCTGCTCATTATATGGTCACATATTTTATTGACAACCTGCTGTTCAGACCTATAGGGAAAGCAGTTATAGTGCTTTCATTGGCTTTTCTATGGTGTTCATCACTATGATACCTTACGACTTCTCAGAGATTATTAAATTAATTTTTAAGTCACTCGTGATATAAGGAAGTATTATCATCTTTACTTAGCACAAGGAAAATTGAAACACAGAGATTAAATTGAAAGTATTCCCTAAATTGAATATCCAAAATGAGATAGATGTCTAGGACTTTGGTTTTATGATCTACATATAATGACTCACATATTCAAAGCATAGTTCCCATGAAAGGGTGAGAGAATGCTGACAGGCTGGGATACTCTGGGGATGTATCACCTCTACTTGCTTGGTCTTACCCTCTTCCATTGGCATTTGCATTTGGCCACTACTAGAGACAGAGTAGTGGATCTGATGGACCTTTGATCCATCCAGTAGCTACTCAGATGTTCTGAATTCATCTGTATTTGTAAGTGCTGATGCCCACACAGCTCAAGCAACAGCCTTTCAGAGTGAATACCTCAAGAATGAGAAACACGTAATTAGTGACATACGATAAAGTCGGTATGACTAGTTCAGCACCAGGTGCTCTGCAGCTTGGGCAAAGATTATTTTGAGTTCTTGATGATAAAAGCACCTTTTACCTTTCTGTAGTCCTTTGCCTCATTCAGTGTCATGGTTTAACCCCAGCTGGTAACTAAGCACCACGCAGCCGTTCATTCACTCCCCTCCACCCAGTGGGATGGGGGAGAGAATCGGAAAAAAAAAAGTAAAACTCATGGGTTGAGATAAGAACAGTTTAATAGAACAGAAAGGAAGAAACTAATAATGATAATAACAATAATAAAATGACAATAATAAAAAGATTGGAATACACAAAACAAGTGATGCGCAATGCAATTGCTCACCACTCGCCGACCGATGCCCAGTTAGTTTCCGAGCAGTGAACCCACCCAGACCAACTCCCCCCAGTTTATATACTAGGCATGACGTCACGTGGTATGTGTCCTGGTTTCAGCTGGGATAGAGTTAATTGTCTTCCTAGTAGCTGGTACAGTGCTATGTTTTTGAGTTAGGTATGAGAAGAATGTTGATAATACTGATGTTTTCAGTTGTTGCTAAGTAGTGTTTAGACTAAGACAAGGATGTTTCAGCTTCTCATGCTCAGCCAGCAAGAAGGCTGGAGGGGCACAAGAACTTGGGAGGGGACACAGCCAGAGCAGCTGACACAAACTGGCCAATGGGGTATTCCATACCATGTGACATCACATCTAGTATATAAACTGGGGGGAGTGGGGGGACCGCTGCTCAGGGACTCAGTTGGCAGGTGGCGAGCAATTGCATTGTGCATCACTTGTATATTCCAATCCTTTTATTATTACTGTTGTCATTTTATTAGTGTTATCATTATTAGTTTCTTCTTTTCTGTTCTATTAAACTAAACTGTTCTTATCTCAACCCATGAGTTTTACTTTTTTTTTTCCTGATTCTGTCCCCCATCCCACTGGGGGGGGGGAAGTGAGTGAGCGGCTGCATGGTGCTCAGTTGCTGGCTGGGGTTAAACCACAACAGTATGGAATACCTCTTTGGCCAGTTTGGGACAGCTGCCCTGGCTGTGTCCCCTCCCAACTTCTTGTGCCCCTCCAGCCTTCTTGCTGGCTGGGCACTAAACATTACTTAGCAACAACTGAAAACATCAGTGTTATCAACATTCTTCTCATATTGAATCCAAAACATAGCACTATACCAGCTACTAGGAAGACAGTTAACTCTATCCCAGCTGAAACCAGGACATTCATTAACCACCTTCTGCAGTGAATGAGACAAGTATCCCACTGACAGGTGCTTGTTCCTCATATCCTTCCTAGACCCTGAGCAAAGCAGGAGCGGTTTTTTTTTAAATAATAGAGTATCACTTAATATTTTTTTAGTAATGCAGATACATGAGGTGACTGACTTAAGGTTGGCCTAAGCTTATAAGTTTTTGAAATTTATGAAGATGTTCACAGAATCAGCAAAAAAAAAAAGCATTTTGCAGACACTTGGCTAATTTCCACATCTCTGCTGCAAAATATGAGTCACTAGAATATTTTGCAAAACAGCTTCCAGATATTTTTTTTAATATGAGAAAATATACATTTCCCTGCGACTTTCTCATCAACAGTTGACCCATTTTCCCTCAAAAAATTTGAAAGGAAAATTTCAGCACCACTGGACAGAATTTAGTAATGGTAAAAAGAAAACACAGTCTTATAATGCGGAGCATCAGGTAGCCCTCTTAAGTAATGTTATTAGGCATTATAATAATATAATATAGCATTAAAGTAATATAATAAAAATCAAGAAAAATAAGCCCCAAATGATCCATTATTGTAGATTATAATATGTTTTGGACTAGTAATGAGAATTACCTTTCTGGACATACCACTTATTCAGTGAGTGTGCTCAGGGTCTACAATCAGTATTTAAAGGCTTAAATAAAATGCAGTATGAGCCCATACACTCAAGATATTCCGGCCAAGGCATCCTTCCAATTCAGGTTCCTGACCTTTTTGTTTCCCTTTAAAGGTTGTTGCTTGTATGTGGCAAAGCTGCAGCAAGGATTTCCAGAGTCCAAATCATGAAGTGGACCTTAAAACATTCAGTAGAAGTCTAGGGAAATGGAAGCAACTAAAAATTTATCAAATTTGGTAAACTAAATAAACAATTAAAAAAAAAAACCCCAAACACCTAGTATGTAAAGAACCGAAATGGAAAGAACTGAAGTGGAAAGGATTTCAAAGCAACAATTTCAAAAAAGCTAAGTACAGAAGTTATAGAACTCTGAAGCTCTTAATAACTTGAACTTTTAAGCTTTAAACAATACATGCCATGATTTAAGTGATAATTGCTGCTAACATATCCTAACATGAATTCTTGTGGAAGTAGAATTCATATGTGATTTATTGCCAGCAGATTTATTGTCTCCTTTTCATGGAGCTTTCATTGGCATAGGGAATCTAGAGCAACACTAGAAGACACTTTCTTAACCTAAAGAGACAACTGCAATTTCTTATCCAGCTGCCTCCTGTCCACTCTCCTCTGAAGCTGGCCTTGATTTCTTGTAGATGTCTATGTGTGCACATCGTACTAGTAAAACAAACCATCTTATCTTCTATATGCAGGATTCTTCTCTTTGGACCTTTCTGTCCATGGCCCTTATCCATTTTCTGGAAGACACACTTTTTGAGCACAGGTTGGTTTAAGCTCAGTTGTGCAAAAGACTTAATGAGCTGGGTGATGCTGAAGGATATGACCTTCCCTTGTCATAAAGATCACATCTCCTGGCTCTTTGGAACCTCCTTCTGTGCTCCATTCTCTGGGATGGGAGAGTAGCTAGGAGTAACCACAACTGCTTTTTCCTGTCAACTTCTGGCTAGGGCACTCTTTTCTGAAGATCTCTGGCACTAAGCACAGGATACATGTAACCATATCTTCTGTGAGCGCGCTGTTTATTGTCACTGTGGCTATATATGACGATTCTTCAGAAGGATGTGTTTTTCAAGAAGCTTCCTGATGCATAAGAGGCCTGGGGACCGTTTATGCCTATTTTCTGGATTCTGTGTGCTTTCAGCAGTACTGTAGGGTACTGATTTAAATATTACAGGTCTGAGGAACTACCTCTTTTCCTACATACTTGCTTGTCATGGTTTCAGCCCAGCCGGTAACAAAGCACCACGCAGCCGCTCGCTCACTCCACACACACACACACACACACACACACACCCCGCCACGGTGGGATGAGGAGAAATATAAAGGCAGGCTCATGGGTCGAGATAAGGACTGGGAGGGATCACTCACCACTTATGGCCACGGGCAGAAGACAGGCTCAACTTGGGGAAGAAACAAAAATCAATTTAATTTACTACAAATCAAATCAAAACAAGGATATTAGCAAGTAAAACCAAACCTTAGAACACCTTCCCCCCACCCCTCCCTCCTTCCCGGCTCAACTCCACTCCCGGTTCTCTCTACCTCCTCCCCCCGGCAGCACAGGGGAACAGGGGATGGGGGTTGGGGTCAGTTCATCACACCTTGTCTCTGCCGCTCCTTCCTCCTCAGGGGGAGGGCTCCTCACTCTTCCCCTGCTCCAGCGTGGGGTCCCTCCCACGGGAGACAATCCTCCACAAACGTCTCCAACGTGAGTCCTTTCCGTGGGCTGCAGTTCCTCACAAACTTCCCTGGCATGGGTCCTTTCCGCGGGCTGATCTTCAGTCACAAACTGCTCCAGCGCGGGCTTTCCCATGGAGTCACGGCCATCTTGGGGGGCCTCCGCTCCACCATTCACCTCCATGGGCTGCAGGGGGACAGCCTGCCATCTCACCACGGGCTGCAGGGGCATCAACCTCCTCAGGCGCCCCTCCTTCTTCACTGACCTCGGTATCTGCTTAGGTGTTCCTCTCACATTCCAATCCCCCTACTCACTACTGGTTCCCCTTTTTAAATATATCAGAGGCGCTACCACTGTCACTGATTGGGTCGGCCCGAGCCAGAGGTGGGTCCGACTTGGAGCCGGGGAAGCTTCTAGCAGCTTCTTACAGGAGCCACCCCTGCGGCCCCCTCCCCCGCTACCAAAAAAAACCCCACGCCGCACAAACCCATAACAATGCTTCATCACACCGCTAATTAATTGAGAAAGAATATATAAGCAATTTGGCCATTTCTGATAATGACATCTGACTGAATTCACAGAAACAGAAGGCTGAGCTCTTTCAGTGAATTGAATTTTCCTTCTCTGGCAGCAGTCTACTTCTCAACCACGATCTTATATTCATTTTTATATTTTAGATTTTCCTGAAAGAAAGGCGTTCCACCTTAGGGGAGCTGCATTTTAGCTAGGATTAATCAGTATGCTTGATGGGTGGTTTGCATATTTTTATAAATTGCTAAATAAACATTTTGAAATGCTTTGAGAGTTTATTCCAATACATTTAAAATAAGATAAAATTAATAGCAACCTGAATTGCAGTAAATACGTTATATACTCACACTTGATGCAAGTGGGTTTTGTATCCCATTGTCCAAATACTGCTCAGAAAGTAGTGCTGCAGAAAAAGCAGTGGGGATAGTTTGATCAAAACTCACCCTGGAAAGAAAAACTGTGTTGTTCTAGAATTTCTTGAAGAAATTAGGTAAAGTGATTTTTAAAAAGAGTTTGAATGTACTTCAATATTTAGAGCCCAGAGAAAAGGTATCTTACAGAAAATAAGCATAGACATAATTATGGAATGATTTAAGTGAATGGTGACAGACTGTAATTAAATAATGACAATAATAAAATGGAGAACCATCAGTCCTGCTGAGACTGCACTCCTAGAAATGCAGTGGCACTGACCAGGCACCTGCAGCAGTGGGAGCCCACAGGTGGCTGGGGGCCAGCTGGCTGGCAGGTTGCTCTGGAGCACCCCTGGATTTGCTGCGTATTCTTTTTCATATTTGGATTAAGTGGTTCTATTTTTAAGTCTTCTTTAACTCGGGTTACCCAAAAATAGTTCTGATTCTTCAATATTTTCTGCAGATTTCCTCATTCAGACCTTGACCTGCCACAGATTTCACCAGAAGCCTTGGAGAAAAAGGTTAATGTGTCAGTGGCCTTTTTTTTATTATCTAAAAATGGGGATACTAGTCCCAGTAGGATTATTAGATCAGAAAAATCATACAAAGTGACTTAAACCTAGTAGAAACCTGAACAGATTATCACAGTTCTTGGAAAATATGTTGCATTTTGTTTCTCCCATTTTTCTTGTTTGCAGTTTTGTTATAATGCAATAAGACAATGAGGTGGGTTGACCCTGGCTGGAGGCCAGGTGCCCACCAAAGCCACTCCATCACTCCCTCTCCTCAGCTGGACAGGGGAGAGAAAATATAACAAAGGGCTCGTGGGTCGAGATAAGGACAGGGAGAGATCATTCGCCAATTACTGTCATGGGCAAAACAGACTCAACTTGGGGAAAATTAACTTAATTTATTACCATTAAATCAGAGTAGGGTAATGAGAAATAAAAACTAAATCTTAAAACACCTTCCCACCACCCCTCCCTTCTTCCTGGGCTTAACTTTACTCCCAATTTTCTCTACCTTCTCCCCCCGAGTGGCACAGGGGTATGGGGGTCGTGGTCAGTTCATCACACGTTGTCTCTGCCGCTCCTTCTTCCGCAGGGGGAGGACTCCTCACTCTTCCCCTGCTCCAGCTTGGGGTCCCTCCCATGGGAGACAGTCCTTCATGAACTTCTCCAATGTGGGTCCTTCCCACGGGCTGCAGTTCTTCACAAACTGCTCCAGCGTGGGTCCCCCTGGGGTTCCAAGTCCTGCCAGAAAACTGCTCCAGCATGGGCTCCTCTCTTTCCACGGGTCCGCAGGTCCTGCCAGGCTTCCCACGGGGTCACAGACTCCTTTGGGCGCATCCACCTGCTCCAGCATGGGGTCCTCCACAGCCTGCAGGTGGATATCTGCTCCACCATTAACCTCCATGGGCTGCAGGGGGACAGCCTGCCTCACCATGGTCTTCACCACGGGCTGCAGGGGAATCTTCGCTCTGGTGCCTGGAGCACCTCCTCCCCCTCCTTCTTCACTAACCTTGGTGTCTGCAGGGTTGTTTCTCTCACATATTCTCACTCCTCTCTCCAGCTGCAGTTTCTGTTGCATAGGGTTTTTTTCCCCCTTCTTAAATCTGTTATCCCAGAGGCGCTACCACTGTTGCTGATTGGCTCAGCCTTGGCCAGCGGCAGGTCCATCTTGGAGCCAGCTGGCATTGGCTCTGTCAGACACAGGGGAAGCTTCTAGCATCTTCTCACAGAAGCCACCCCTGTAGCCCTCCCACTACTAAAACCTTGACACGCAAACCCAGTACTGACAACTATTTCACTTTCAAAGAAACATCAAAACATCAAATCCATGTAACAGTATCTGGAATCTGGTATTCGTTCCTGAACATCCTATTAGTAAGAAGGTGTTCACTTTCAAGAGCCAAGCTCAGAGAATAAAAATTGCTGGGAGAGGGACGATCCTCTCTCCGAGGAAAGAAGAAAAGGAATCATAAAAAGCATCCCAGTATGGCTGAGTGCAACAAGCAAATTGATTTAATAGGTGCAACAAAGGCTTGCATGCCAAATACATAGACCAGTGAGGTATAATTAAGAATTATGAGGTGACATTATGAAAAGTACACCTTGAATTGATTATCAGGAGACTGTTCAAAGCAAAATGCCCAAAGATATGGAATAGTCGTCATAGGAAACTCCTCACTTGGAAACTTCATAAAAAACATGAAACGGTTTGTTTAGGGAGATTGGCTACATTTCCTAGGACTCTTGCTAGAAAATCATGAGATGGAAGCTCAAATAGATAGTTAGAGTTCCTTTGCTAACGTGTCTGAGTAGACTAATTCTTATAAATATTTTTTGCTTCAGTGTATTTTTTGTCCTACACATGTTCTATTAGCCTGTTCTCTGGGCTTTTAATATTAGTATTAAGCCTTGTTGCACTCTAAAAGTTTCTAAAACCAGTTATGCCAACAGCAAAAGCCAAGTTCTGCTGCTAAAAGCAAATTTCATGAAACATCACATTTTCTTCTTTTTCTTGCAGTCTTTATACTGGAAAATCTATCCAGACTGCTTCTAAAAATGGAGTTAATCATAGGGCTTGCTTACTGAATCACTTAAATGGAAACCCAAAGCCACAAGTAGATAGTTGGCTTGAATTCACAGCATCATAGAATGGTTTGGGTTGGAAGGGACCTTTAAAGATCATCTAGTTCCAACCCCCCCTGCCATGGGCAGGGACACCTTCCACTAGACCAGGTTGCTCAAAGCCCCATCCAACCTGGCCTTGAACACTTCCAGAGAGGGGACATCCACAACCTCTCTGGGCAACCTGTTCCAGTGTCTCACCACCCTCACAGTGAAGAACTTCTTCCTTACATCTAATCTAAATCTACACTCTTTCAGTTTGAAGCCATTACCCCTTGTCCTATCACTATATGCCCCTGTAAAAAGTCCCTCTCCAGCTTTCTTTTAGACCCCCTTTAAGTACTGGAAGGCTGCTATAAGGTCTCCCCAGAGTCATCTCCTCTCTAGGCTGAACAATCCCAACTCTCTCAGCCTGTCTTCATAGGAGAGGTGCCCCAGCCCTCTGATCATCTTCGTGGCCCTCCTCTGGACTCGCTCCAACAGGTCCATGTCCTTCTTATGTTGAGAGCCCCAGAGCTGAACACAGTACTCCAGGTGGGGTCTCGCCAGGGCGGAGTAGAGGGGCAGAATCACCTCCCTCAACCTGTTAGCCACACTTCTTTTGATGCAGCCCAGGATACGGTTGGCTTTCTGGGCTGCAAATGCACATTGCCGGGTCATGTTGAGCTTCTTGTCAACCAACACCCCCAAGTCCTTCTCTGCAGGGCTGCTCTCAATCCATTCATCCCCCAGCCTGTATTGATACCAGGGGGTGCCCCGACCCATGTGCAGGACCTTGCACTTGGCCTTGTTGAACTTCATGAAGTTTGCACGGGCCCACTTCTCTAGCCTGTCAGGGTCCCTCTGGATGGCATCCTTTCCCTCCAGAACCACACAGCTTGGTGTCATTGGTAAACTTGCTGAGGGTGCACTCAATCCCACTCTCCATGTTGCTGACAAAGATGTTAAACAGCGCTGGTCCCAATAGTGACCCCTGAGGAATGCCACTCATCACTGGTCTCCACTTGGACATCAAGCTGTTGAGCGGAACTCTGAGCGTGACCATCCAGCCAATTCCTTATCCACCGCGTGGTCCATCCGTCAAATCCATGTCTCTCCAACTTAGAGACAAGTATGTCTTGTACCATTCTCCAATGGTACAAGAAAATTGCGATTTAGATCGTATGTTCCTTTTGTTATCATTTGCTTACAACTCACTGAAGATATTTTTGGGCAATGAAGGTAAAAGTTTCTGTTAACTTTGCTACAGAAAAAAATTAAAATATCAGGTCATATATAAAGGATTTTTTCTTCAAATGTAGAGAGATGATATGATATTCCTTCTAAAATGTGGTCTTTAGGTTTTACTAGACATGAGGGAAGAGACAGAAAGGAAAGTAGAAAGAAAAAAACAGATGTGGTCTCTCCTGCATCACTGGGTAGACACTGTCAGAAAGGAAACATTTTGAAAGGCCCCGAAAAGAAAATTAATATAAGTATTAAATTTTAGGCCTGCCATTCAATTATATAAATCCACTGATTTATTTTTACTTTTTTTTTTCTGATGCTGCAGGTTAACCTATTTAACATCTAAAGTCCAGTGGGAGCCTATGGCAGGGGCTGATTGCTGACAACTTGTTTCTTTCTGAGAAAGAAAATTCTAGTTTCATCTTTATTAAACTCTGGAGATAACTGTGTCAGGCAAGAAAGGAGACACCCAAGTCAGCTGTTGGCTCAATTTAATGCTTAGTTTATTAAGAAGAAATAAAAGGGCCCAAGAGAAGTCATAAAGACATAACCAAAGTGCTTGTCCAGTCTAGCTAATTAAAGTAAAGCATGTCTAAAATCAGAATTTCACAAAGAAATTATAATTATTTGGTGTATTGCAAATCTTTGGACAGATTTATAGTTGAATTCACTGAATTCAGTGAATGTATTTAGTGTATAAAGTAAGACAGAATTTATGTACCTACAAAACATAAGTGAAAATTCAGTTATTATCAGATAATGCCTATTCCAGAGGAAGAGACTTTTGTCTCTATTTTAATTTATTCCTTGCACTTCCTTCCCTGACTGAGAGCTGTAAAACTGATATAATGGAATCAGTGTCCACCTCGCACAAAATGCTTTCTAAAGACACAGCATCTCAAGAGTCTCTACATTTTTTGAAGAATTGGGTCACAATTGTTAGCATGATTTCCACAGTAAATGCAATGGTCTGTCCTACTAAAATAACCTATAACTAATGCAGAATAAATTCATCATGTCTAAGAACAAAACTATCCTGCTTTGATTTGAGACACACACATCTCCAGGATACACAGTAATTAATGTACAAAAGGTCTAAGAGCATACTCTATCCTGTCTGACAAGGAATGAGCCTTTCCCTACCCTGGACTTTTATACTGAATGATCCTAGAGACAGGTGCACTTTGGCCTTTCTCTACCACCCTCCATGTCCAAGGTGGGTCCTGCCAGCTGAGATGTTTTTCAGCCCAGCAATCCAAGGAACAAATTAGGATTCTGCATTTGAAGGGACCATCCCATCCTCTCCTTTCTCCAGTAGCTACAGGCTGCCTCCTCCAGGGGTGGGCTCCTGTCCTGGGGCACAAGCGATAAATAGTTTACCTTTTTCTTGGAAATGTAAATAAAGTTTTATTACCTTGCCTTTGCTCTAAATAAGACCCTGCCCAAAGGAAGTTGCTACAGGGCAGCTCTTCTGTGATAACTTCAGTGAATTACAACTGCTATGCCAAATGCACCCATTTGGTGTAATGGTGGGATTGTGCTTCCAGGTGAAAATACAGGACAGGACCTCTGGGAAGTAAGGACATTGAGATGCGTAGGTAGATCATTACACTGGGACAATGGGCTCATTTGACAGGGACAAAATTTGCTCCTCTAGAACTTGCTTGGCCCTCTGTAATGTTTAAAGATGTCCTTAAAAGATAAGGTGTCCCTAGAAGGTCAATTAATTTGGCTCCTACCTCTCTCCCTCAGTTTCCAAGATAGGAGAGGCTGAAGGTGGAGAGAGACTCCTAGAGGGAGATATCAGGAGTGCAATTTGTATTCCTATAAAGTCTAGTAAATTCTTCATTTTGGGGTGGAATTTCTTTCGTTCTCACTTTTACTATTGCTGACTTCTCTAAAAAAAACATTCCCAAATAAAAAAACCTACAGGATTAAATTGCTGAACTCTCAGTAATAAGGAAGACCAACATTAAGATTTTCTATTGTCGTGGTTTAACCCCAGCCAGTGACTAAGCACCACGCAGCCGCTCACTCACTCCCCCCCCACCCAGTGGGATGGGGGAGAAAATTGGGAAAAGAAGTAAAACTTGTGGGTTGAGATAAGAACGGTTTAATAAAACAGAAAAGAAGAAACTACTAATGATAATGATAACACTAATAAAATGACAATACTAATAAAAGGATTGGAATATACAAAACAAGTGATGCAAAACGCAGTTGTTCACCACTCGCTGACTGACGCCCGGTTAGTTCCCGAGGGGCGATCCCCCAGCCCAACTCGCACCAGTTTATATAATAGATGTGATGTCACATGATATGGAATACCCCGTTGGCCACTTTGGGTCAGCTGCCCTGGCTGTGTCCCCTCCCAACTTCCTGTGCCACTCCAGCCTTCTTGCAGGCTGAGCATCAGAAGCTGAAAAATCCTTGACTTAGTCTAAACATTACTTAGCAACAACTGAAAACATCGGTGTGTTATCAACATTCTTTTCATACTGAATCCAAAACATAGCACTATACCAGCTACTAGGAAGACAATTAACTCTACCCCAGCCAAAACCAGGACAATATCCACCCCTTATTCTATACCATTTACATCATGCTCAGGTCCCATACTTTCCAATACATCCTAAACAATCATCATCACCTTTTCCATCCTTTGAGAGATATATATAGATATAGATATATACACACGTATACACACACAGAGATATCATTCCTTTAGTTTATAGGTCGTGTTCATAAAATGTTCATTGAGTTCATTTAGTTCCCGACTCTGGGCTCCATCTGTCATACCAGTCTTTCTGGGCAGGAGGGATGGTGCAAAGTCCTCTCAAGCTGCAGAGCAGGATTGGGCTTCAGTGCGGTATGGCGAGCTGGTGATATTTGACGCAGCAGGAGGATGGTGTGCACCGTTGGATTGTTGCATGCTGGAGTCAGTTCTGGTCCCATCACTACTGCGCTTTGCTCAGTTTTATCACAGTTCATTCTTGCTTGATCTAAGTGATTCTTACTGTAGTACTATGGATATAGCATATAACAATTATAGCAATGATAACATACAGTGGCAGCATTATATAGCAACTAACATCATAGAGTTTAATTCTGGCTATTCTCACCTAAAATCAAATCCCCTTGAGGCACATAGTGGACTTCCCCATCTGTTTCGCATCACCCACCAAGTGCACCCAGGTCCTTGAGCAAAATCAATCCCACAAATGGGTTTACCTCTGCCTGAGGCAGGAGTAACCCAGACTGTCTTCCCTAACATATTTTTTATGTGCACTACAGGGACTTTATCCCCTTCTACAGTAAAAAAAAGTTCTGACTGGGCAGGGCCACCCCGATTGGCAGGTCTTCTGGTGTTGACTAACCAGGTGGCTTTTGCTAAATGTGTATCCCAATGTTTGAAGGTTCCACCCACCATTGCGCTCAATGTAGTCTTTAACAGTCCATTGTATTGTTTGATTTTTCCCAGAGGCCGGTGCATGACAGGGGATGTGATATACCCTCTCAATGCCATGCTCTTTGGCCCAGGTGTCTATGAGGTTGTTTTGGAAATGAGTCCCGTTGTCTGACTCAATTCTTTCTGGGGTACTGTGTCACCACAAGACCTGCTTTTCAAGGCCCAGGATAGTGTTCCGGGAGGTGGCATGGGGCATGGGATATGTTTCTAGCCATCCGGTGGTTGCTTCCACCGTTGTAAGTACATAATGCGTGCCTTGGCGAGTTTGTGGGAGTGTGATATAGTCAATCTGCCAGGCTTCCCCATATTTATATTTCAGCCATCGCCCTCCATGCCACAAGGGCTTTAACCGCCTGGCTTGCTTAATTGCAGCACATGTTTCACATTCATGGATAACCTGTGCAACAATGTCCATGGTCAAGTCCACCCCTCGATCATGAGCCCATCTATATGTTGCATCTCTTCCCTGATGGCCAGAGGTGTCATGGGCCCACTGAGCCATAAATAGCTCACCCTTATGTTGCCAGTCCAGGTCCACCTGAGCCGCTTCAATCCTGGCGGCCTGATCCACCTGCTGGTTATTTTGATATTCTTCAGTGGCCTGACTCTTGGGTACATGAGCATCTACATGATGTACTTTTACAAACACGGTCTCCACCCGAACACCAATATCTTGCCACAGTGCGGCAGCCCAGATGGGTTTACCTCTGCGCTGCCAGTTGCTCTGCTTCCATTGCTGTAGCCACCCCCACAGGGCATTTGCCACCATCCATGAGTCAGTATAGAGATAGAGCACTGGACACTTTTCTCTTTCAGCAATGTCTAACGCTAGCTGGATGGCTTTCATCTCTGCAAATTGACTCGATTCACCTTCTCCTTCAGCAGTTTCTGTGACTTGTCATGTAGGACTCCATACGGCAGCCTTCCACCTCCAATGCTTTCCCACAATGCGACAGGACCCATCAGTGAACAGGGCATATTGCCTCTCATTTTCTGACAGTTTATTATACAGTGGGGCCTCTTCAGCACGTCACCTCCTCCTCTGGCGACATTACAAAATCTTTGCCTTCTGGCCAGTCCGTGATCACTTCCACAATTCCTGGGCGACTGGGGTTTCCTATGCGAGCCCGTTGTGTGATCAGTGCAACCCACTCACTCCACGTGGCATCAGTTGCATGATGTGTAGAGGAGACCCTCCCTTTGAACATCCAGCCCAGCACTGGCAGTTGCGGTGCTAGGAGGAGCTGTGTTTCAGTACCAACCACTTCTGAGGCAGCTCAAACTCCTTCATATGCTGCCAATATCTCTTTTTCAGTTGGAGTATAGCGGGCCTCCGATCCTCTGTATCCCCGACTCCAAAACCCCAGGGGTCGGCCTTGGGTCTCCCCAGGTGCTTTCTGCCAGAGGCTCCAGGTAGGACCGTTTTCTCCAGCTGCAGTATAGAGCACATTTTTAACATCTTGTACTTCCGGGCATGGCCCAAGGGTTACTGCATGAACAATCTCCCGTTTAATTTGTTCAAAGGCTTCTTGTTGCTCAGGGCCCCATTTAAAATCATTCTTCTTCCGGGTCACTTGATAGAGACGGCTTACAATCAGACTGTAATTTGGAACATGCATTCTCCAAAAACCCACAACACCTAAGAAAGCCTGTGTTTCCTTTTTATTAGTCGGTGGAGACATAGCTGCTATTTTGTTGATCAAGTCCATTGGGATCTGATGACGTCCATCTTGCGATTTTATTCCTAAAAACTGGATCTCCTGTGCAGGTCCCTTGACCTTACTTTCTTTTATGGCAAAACCAGCCTTCAAAAGGATTTGGATTATTTTCTTCCCTTTCTCAAAAACTTCTTCTGCCATGTTGCCCCATACGATGATATCATCAATGTACTGCAGGTGTTCCGGAGCTTCACCTTTTTCCAGTGCAGCCTGGATTAGTCCATGGCAAATGGTGGGGCTGTGTTTCCACCCCTGGGGCAGTTGATTCCAGGTGTACTGGACGCCTCTCCAAGTAAAAGCAAACTATGGCCGGCACTCTGCTGCCAGAAGGATTGAGAAAAATGCATTAGCAATGTCAATTGCGGCCTACCACTTGGCTGTCTTTGATTCCAGCTCGTATTGAAGTTCTAGCATATCCAGCACAGCAGCACTCAGCGGTGGTGTGACTTCATTCAGGCCACAGTAGTCTACTGTTTAGTCTCTACTCCCCATTAGACTTTCGCACTGGCCATATGGGACTATTAAAGGGTGAGCGAGTCTTGCTGATCACTCCTTGGGTCTCCAGTTGGCGAATCAACTTGTGGATGGGAATTGGGGAGTCTCAGTTGGTGCGATATTGCCGCCGGTGCACCGTCGTGGTAGCAATTGGCACCTGTTGTTCTTCAACCCTCAGCAACCCCACAATCGAAGGGTCTTGAGAGAAACCAGGCAGGGTAGACAGCTGTTCAGTGCCCTCCGTCTCCAAGGCAGCTATACCAAAAGCCCACCAATATCCCTTTGTTTCCTTGAAATACCCTGTCCTGAGACAGTCTATGCCAAGGATGTACGGAGCCTCTGGACCAGTCACAATGGGGTGTTTCTGCCATTCATTCCCAGTTAGGCTTACTTCAGCCTCCAATACAGTTAACTCTTGGGATCCCCCTGTCACACCAGAAATACAGATGGGTTCTACCCATTTATAACTTGATGACATTACAGTTATATTGGCTTTGTGTGGCAAGATTTTGGTAGCGGGGGGGCTACAGGGGTGTCTTCTGTAAGAAGCTGCTGGAAGATTCCCCTGTCTCCGACAGAGCCAATACCAGCCGGCTCTAAGACGGACACACCACTGGCCAAGGCCGAGCCAATCAGCGACAGTGGTAACGCCTCTGTGATAACATTTTTAAGAAGGAAAAAAGTTGCGGGACAGACAGAAACAGCAGCCAGAGAGAGGAGTGAGAGCATGTGAGAGAAACAGCCCTGCAGACACCAAGGTCAGTGAAGAAGGAGGGTGAGGAGGTGCTCCAGGCGCCAGACCAGAAATTCCCCTGCAGCCCATGGGGAAGACCATGGTGAGGCAGGCTGTCCCCCTGCAGCCCAGGGAGGTCCACGGTGGAGCAGATATCCACCTGTGGCCCATGGAGGACCCCATGCCAGAGCAGGTGGGTTCCCGAAGGAGGCTGTGACCCCGTGGGAAGCCCACACTGGAGCAGGTTCCTGGCAGGATCTGCGGATCTGTGGAGAGAAGAGCCCACGGAGTAGGTTTTCTGGCAGGACTTTTGACCCCGTGGGGGACCCACGCTGGAGCAGTCTGTGCCTGAAGAACTGCATGCCGTGGAAGGGACCCATGCTGGAGCAGTTCGTGAAGAACTGCAGCCCATGGGAAGGACCCACGTTGGAGAAGTTTGTGGAGGACTGTCTGCCGTGGGAGGGACCACATGCTGGAGCAGGGGAAGAGTGTGAGGAGTCCTCCCCCTGAGGAGGATGAAGCGGCAGAAATAAAGAGTGATGAACTGACCATAAACCCCATTCCCCATCCCCTGCGCTGCTGGGGGGGTAGGTAGAGAATCTGGGAGTGAAGTTGTGCCCGGGAAGAAGGGAGGGGTGGAGGGGAGGTGTTTTGAGATTTGGTTTTATTTCTCATTACCCTACTCTGGTTGATTGGTAATAAATTGAATTAATTTTCCCCAAGTTGAGTCTTTTTTGCCTGTGACGGTAATTGGTTGAGTGATCCCTCCTGTCCTTATTTCGACCCACAAGCCCCTTTGTTATATTTTCTCTCCCCTGTCCAGCTGAGAAGGAGGGGGAGTGATAGAACGGCTTTGGTGGGCACCTGGCGTCCAGCCAGGGTCAACCCACCACAACAGTACACTGTGCACCAGTGTCTACTAGAGCCTTGTACTCCTGTGGGTCTGATGTGCCAGGCCATCGAATCCACACAGTCCAATCGACCCGGTTATCCCTTTCCTCCACCTGGCTGGAGGCAGGGCCCCTCTAATCCTGGTCAGAGTATCCAGTACTCACTTCTCTTAATATTGGCTCAGAAGCCCCTTCAAGAGGATCAGAAGTAAGATCAGCCCTTCTACTCTGTCTGAAAACTGGAGTGGCATTTTTCCTGGGAGAATCCCCTTTTGTGGTGGTTTTTCCTTGCAACTCACGTACCCGTGCATCTAGGACCGAGGTAGGTTTTCCATCCCATTTCCTCATGTCCTCTCTGTGATCACATAGGTAAAACCACAGGGCACCTCGCGGTGTGTACCTTCTATATTCTCTCTCTTGGGCAGAGGAACACTCACTCCTAATAGCTGAGACATTGGTCCTTACAGATGGGGAGTAGGACATATCCTCTTTGAATTGCTAGAAATCCTGGGACAGCTTCTCCACAGCTGAAATGCAGGCTTGCAGGGAGGAGGAGAGATTTTCTTCGTATTGCCGGAGTTGGCAAGTCATTTCATCCACTGTTGGTGCCTCTTCGTCTTTACAGCTCAGTATTGTCAGTGGGCTGGCATAGGGTGATGGTGCGCTCCGTACAAACTTCCGCCACATGGGTCGTGTGCATTGGACTTCGTCTGGATCTTTGGGCAACTGTGCATCGTCCGGGTCATAATAAATCGTCTCTAGCACAGCTAATTCCTTCACATATTGGATACCTCTCTCCATGGTTGTCCACTTGCCTGATTGACATATAACATCTTTCTTGAAGGGGTACCTTTCCTTCATGCTTGACAGGAGTCACCTCCAGAGGCTGAGGGCTTGTGTCCCTTTTCCAATTGCCTTGTCAATGCCACCTTCCCTGGCAAGCGATCCCAGCTGCTTGGCTTCTCTACCTTCTAATTCCAGGCTACTAGCCCCATTGTCCCAGCATTGGAGCAGCCAGGTGATAATGTGCTCACCTGGACGACAGATGAAATCTTTTCACATATCCTGCAGCTCACTCAGGGATAGGGATCGGGTGATTACCTCTGGTTCTGCCTCCTGTTCCCATGATGGCCGTGGTTCATCTTCATCCTTCGCTAAGCGAACTGATTTTTTTGTATATTTCTTCTTCTGTATGGGGGCAACTGATACTGGTATGGGTTGGTTCACTGGTTCAGCTGCAGTGTCGGTCGCCGGGGTTGGAGGGGCCGCAGTGCCTGTCACCTTGGTGTCAGGTCCAGAGACCTTCTCGTCCCCTTGAGGGTACTGAATAGTGTTGAACAGGGCTCGATAGGCATGGGCCAGGCCCCAGCACATTGCAGCGATTTGTGTCTCTCTGGAGTTGCCAGGGTGACAGCATACCTTTTCCAAATATTTTCCTAGTTCTTCCTGATTCTGCACTTGTCCAGGGGTGAAGTTCCAAAACATTGGAGGTGCCCACTGTCCTAGGCACTTGCCCATACTACCCCACACACCCTGCCACTCATAATTATCCAGCCTCAGGGCAGATCTCTGGGTGATCTTCTTAAATAGTTGTTTAACCCTAAACAAGACCTGAACCACATTCAGGAGCATGCTAATTCCTAGCAGTAGGGCTAGGACCGTGCTGGTCTCAACATCCCAAGGGTATTCAAATTTTTCAAAATTCTCAAACACCATCATAACTGGACTGAAGGAGAAAGGCGAGGGGAAGAAAGGTACCCCACCCATAGATTGGCTTTCCAAGGAGGAAAGGTAAATGGTGTAATTATTAATAGTTTCCCACAGATGGCTCCTGAAGTGTAGAGGTGACGACAATGCTGAGTGCAAATACTGGATTAGTGCCACGACCAATAATTTTATCATACCATAAGCCAGTATTACACAATACATCCCAGCGAAAACCCTAATCCACCTCCCATGGATGATAAGCAGCAGCACAGGGACTACATACAGCAAGTGAGGTGATACATAACAGAACTCTAAAACCGAGCGCCACAACTCTAAGAGCTCATGAATTCACATTGTGACCAGTGACTATTAAACCAATATAATGAATGCTTGTAACAAATTTGTTTTAACAAGCTCTGGTCAGGTCTGTCGTTATCTCAACTCTTTGTGCCCCACGTTGGGCACCAAAAAGTGCTGTCGTGGAGAGGAAATGGCCTCAAGTTGCGGCAAGGGAAATTTAGGTTAGATATTAGGAAAAATTTCTTTACTGAGAGAGTTGTCAGACATTGGAATGGGCTGCCCAGGGAAGTAGTTGAGTCACCATCCCTGGAGGTATTCAAAAAGCACGTAGACGGGGTACTCCAGAACGTGGTTTAGTGGGCATGGATGGTGGTTGGACTCGATGATCTTGAAGGTCTTTTCCAACCTAAATGATTCTATGATTCTATGATTTAACCCCACCCAGCAACTAAGCACCACGCAGCCATTCACTCACTCCCCCCCACCCAGTGGGATGGGGGAGAGAATCGGAAAAAAAAAGTCAAACTCATGGGTTGAGATAAGAACAGTTTAATAGAACAGAAAGGAAGAAACTAATAATGATAATAATAACAATAATAAAAGGATTGGAATATACAAGTGATGCACAATGCAATTGCTCAACACCTGCTCACTGATGCCCAGTTAGTTCCCGAACAGCGATCCCTCCCAGACGCACTCCCCCCAGTTTATAAACTAGGCATGATGTCACATGGTACGGAACACCCCTTTGGCCAGTTTGGGACAGCTGCCCTGGCTGTGTCCCCTCCCAACTTCTTGTGCCACTCCAGCCTTCTTGCTGGCTGGGCATCAGAAGCTGAAAAATCCTTGACTTAGTCTAAACATTACTTAGCAACAACTGAAAACATTAGTGTGTTATCAACATTCTTCTCATACCTAACTCAAAAACATAACACTATACCACCTACTAGAAAGAAAATTAACTCTATCATCTCAGCCGAAACCAGGACAGACATAATAAAAAAAATCAATTTTAGGAAGAAGTGTATGTGTTAGGATTTACTGACAGTCCATTTTTCCGAAAATCTCTCTTGAAGTTTATCTGTTTAATACCATTTTCTGAATAGTTTTTTTTTGAAAAAAAATATTTTGCTTTCCTACATTCAGACTGTGAAACGTGAATACAAAATAAATGATATAGTCCGCGTGCAGCAGAAAGCTTGCAATTCCAGGAATATGTGAAAAGTAATAATTAAACAATGAAATAAAAATGAAAGCAAGGTCCGTTCTCTGCCAGGCAATGTGCATCTCTGTCAAAATAGGCAATATATGTTTCTTTGCTTAGTTAATTTAAAAAAAGAAAAAGGCCACGGGAATGCCATCCCTTCAGTGAAACATTACAGCTGCTGACACCACAACCTCAAGTCAATGGTAGATTACAGCAGGAAACAAGCTAGTGCAGAGAGTAGCATGTATCTGCTGTGACACCTGCACCAGGTTGAAGTCTAATCAACAGCTAACATGTACTGAATATTTTCTCTTCAGCTGCCATTAGATATAATTGACAACCTGTGGGTGTGTGGTGGGTTGACCCTGGCTAGATGCCAGGTGCCCACCAAAGCTGCTCTATCACTCCCCGTCTGCCTCAGCTGGACAGGGGAGAGAAAATATAACAAAGGGCTCGTGTGTCGAGATAAGGACAGGGAGAGATCACTCACCAATTCCTGTCATGGGCAAAACAGACTCGACTTGGGGAAAATTAACTTAATTTATTGCCAATCAACCAGAGTAGGGTAATGAGAAATAAAACCAAATCTCAAAACACCTTCCCCCCACCCCTCCCTTCTTCCCCAGCACAGCTTCACTCCCGGATTCTCTACCTACCCCCAAAGCAGCACAGGGGGACGGGGAATGGGGGTTACAACGAGTTCATCACACATTGTCTCTGCCGCTTCATCCTCCTCAGGGGCAGGACTCCTCACACTCTTCCCCTGATCCAGCGTGGGGTTCTCCACGGGCTGCAGGTGGATATCTGCTCCACCGTGGACCTCCATGGACTGCAGGGTGTTACGGATGCACGACTAACCAAATCCAACAGGTGTTAAAACTCAGATTTATTCTTTAGCAAAAGTTAGTTAGAAGTCCAGTAACATCTTATAAAACCACAGGCTCAATGATGTAAAGAGAATTAATACTACACGGCTGACTTAAGAATCCCCAAGATTTAAAGAGATGGCTCAAAACGCGCGTGTCACTCACCTAAAAGCTGAGGGCTCTCTCCCTCGAGGAGTTACCTCGGGCGGTGCCCCGACCCAAGGGGGAGTCCCCGACTGCAGACCCACTGCTCCGAGGAGGACTGCCAACATGTCTTCCGGCGGGACCCCATTTATACCCCTGTCGAATCTGACCTGTGGTCATTTAATTCTATTGGCCAATGTCGTGGTTTCAACCCAGCCGGTAACAAAGGACCACACAGCTGCATGCTCACTCCTCCCGCCCCCCTCCGGTGGGATGGGGAGGAGAATCAGAAAGGAGAAAAGAAAAAAAACCGGAACCTCGAGGGTTGAGATAAGGACAATTTACTGGGACCACACAAAAAGAGAAGTTACAACAACAACAACGGTAGTAATAAAACAATATACAAAACGAGTGATGCACAGTGCAACTGCTCACCGCCCGGAACCCAACGCTCCGCCACTTCCCCCACCGAACGCCCCCCCCAGCCTGCTCCCCATTTATATACTGAGCATGATGTCACATGGTATGGAATAGCTCCTTGGTTAGTTCAGGTCAGCTGTCCCGGCTGTGCCCCCCCCCCTCGACCTCCCAGGTTCCTGTAAAAATTAACTCTATCCCAGCTGAACCCAGGACAGCCAAGAGGGTCACCTCAGTGTACCTGGCTCATCTCAATTGGCCAGTTCAAATTTCAACCTGCGGCCTCCAGGGTTTCCTTCCCCTTCTCCCTTCCTGGAGAAGTTTTGTTTCCTGCTGGTCAGATGGGGGTGGGGGGGAGTGTACTGCCACACAGGGGAACAGCCTGCCTCACCATGGTCTTCCCCACGGGCTGCAGTGGAATCTCTGCTCCAGTGCCTGGAGCACCTCCTCCCCCTCCTTCTTCATTGACCTTGGTGTCTGCAGGGTTGTTTCTCTTGCATGTTCTCACTCCTCTCTCCAGCTGCAATTTCTGTGCCTGCCGCAACTTTTTTCCCTTCTTAAATATGTTATCACAGAGGCGCTACCACCGTTGCTGATTGGCTCAGCCTTGGCCGGTGGCGGGTCCGTCTTGGAGCTGGCTGGCATTGGCTCTGTCAGACATGGGGGAAGCTTCTAGCATCTTCTCACAGAAGGCACCCCTGTAGCCCCCCCGCTACCAAAACCTTGCCATACAAACTCAGTGCAGCGTGTCCTTCATGTGAACAGTTTTCAAAAACAGTATTTTAGATGCATTCGTTACAAATACATTTTATGATGCTGACACTTATCTGTATTTTAAAAATCACGTGATAGATCCTCTCTGTTCATCTGTCATTCTTAAATGCTTTAGCAGCATTAAGTTCCCATTAGTATGGCAAATGAGCCCAAGTAGTTATAAGCCAAGGTCTCATACACACCTTTTCTACTATGCTGTAAAACTAAAATTGATCTTTGGTTTTTAGAGACACAAAGAACCAGGGAAACAAAAGTCATCTTCCACTTCTGTGCTCCATCCTATCAGATGCCGACATAATCTTGCTAATCCACACATTTGTGACCTCTGAGATTGCATACCACAACATATTAAATCTAGAAACTGAGCCACATGCTCCAAAAGGACTCCATATTGTACAAAACACAGTTATTGGGCTGCTAAGTAACACAGGTTGCCATGAGCACATCCTAGAACTGCTCACCCTGGGTTAGTTTCTAATTGATTGTGGACTCTCATTCAAGGTCTTTGCACTGATTTTCAAAGCCCTTTGTGGAACCGTCACAGACTATGTGAAAGAGCAGCTCTCTCTCCCTCTCTTTCTTCCTCTCTCCCTGCCCTCTTCAGCCTCTCATGACAGCAGTGCTCCCTAGGAATGCTAAACTTGTTTACCACTCAATACCAAATACAATATCTAGAAGTGCTGGATCTAAACTGTATAGTTCAAAGACATAAGAATGGCCACAGAACTCACTCTGCTTGGCAGTGAGCGTAGAACTCTCTTCTTCATTCCAGTTGTAAAATAGCAACTCTCTCTAATGCATACAAATGTGCCCAAGCACACACATACACATTAAACCCATTCCAGCGCTTTGTTTATTGAGATAAGACAAAATATGTTCTTGAAGTATTTGGGTAGTAATGAAATATTAGGGTTGGATACTCGATAGCAAAAGAGTGCTCAACTGCCTTCTAGTGGGAGACAGGATAATGAGGGTCCAGCTCAGGAAAGATGGGGCCTAAGGAAGAAAACAAAACATCATGTTTCTTCAGATACAGAGCTCATGGATACTTTGCATGCAGAAAAGCACATGGCTTACTGTATTCCTAGTAGTGGGGGTTTTTCTCTACCAAATTTCTTTTCCTTCAGACATGTCCTTTTTGGTTATCAGCAATTTAAAAGTATATTTCATGTGTGCCTTGTTTCTGGCTTTGCAGTGGACTTGACCAGGTCTTGATTTCCCCATTATTATCAAGAAGCAATTACCTAGTGATAAATTTGTCAGAAGAGTGTTTATTACTTTCAAAATTCTTATGTCAATGGCATAAATCTTTTTCTCCTATCGTTTTGCAGTTTCGATGTAGACAATGGTACATCATCGGGACAAAGTCCCTCGGATCCCATGATGAGCCCTGGATCAGGGCTAATTCTTCAGGCAAATTTTGTCCACAGTCAACGTAGGGAGTCTTTCCTTTACCGGTCAGACAGTGACTATGACCTTTCTCCAAAGTCCATGTCCAGGAACTCCTCCATTGCCAGTGATATGTAAGTACATTAGAAAATACTTTTAGCCTATGTTTTGTCCTCTCCTATCATTGGGTTAAGAATTTTCCAGCCACAGGAAATTTCTTTTAAGAATCAAAGACAATAATCATGCTATTGAAGTTCTGGATAATTGTTTGTTTATTCCTTTAATCAAGCTTGTATTTGTTTCTGCAGTTTCCTGAAAGTAAGGATATCATGAGGGTGTACTTGATGTGTTTATGCACTGTATTAGCTTTGACAGAATAACAAAGACAACCGATACTGGTATATCAAAACACTTGTCCTGGTTTTGGCTGGGATAGAGTTAATTTTCTTCCTAGTAGCTGGTACAGTGCTGTGTTTTGGATTTAGTATGAGAATAATATTGATAACACACTGATGTTTTGGTTGTTGCTAAGTAGTGCTTATCCCAAGTCAAGGACTTTTCAATTTCCCATGCTCTGCCAGCAATGAGGTGCACAAGAAGCTGGGAGGGAGCATAGCCAGGACAGCTGGCCCAAACTAGCCAAAGGGATATTCCAAACCACAGGACGTCATGCCCAGTATATAAACTGGGGGGAGTTGGCCAGGAGGCGTGGATCGCTGTTCAGGGACTGGCTGGGCATCAGTCAGTGGGTGGTGAGCAATTGCATTGTGCATCACTTGTCTGTCTTGGGTTTTATTTCTCTCTCTTTTTGTTATCTTCCTTTTCATTACAATTATTATTATCATTAGATTTTATTTTATTTCAATTATTAAACTGTTCTTATCTCAACCCACGAGTTTTACTTTTTTATTTTTATTCTCCTCCCCACTAGGAGGGGGGAGGAGTGAGTGAGTGGCTGCATGGTGCTTAGTTTCTGGCTGGGATTAAACCATGACAACACTAAAGAGAACTCTGAATTCTTGGCTATTAAGTTCTTTTCGAGACAAGCAATACAAACTCAATTTCTGCTTCTTGATGTTCTTAAGAAAAAGATTCCATTTATTTGCACTAGGTATTTTAAGGTTTTTAGAGAAAAGATTTACTAGCTGGCAGAAATTAATAAATTGAAGAGAGGCAAAAATTATTTCAAATACCCTTTTAACTAAGTGGCAAAATTTTAACAAAAGGCCTTTAGAAAGTTATTCTATCCTCTCACTGGAGCTGACTCTTCTTCTGTGATGTGTGTATTTTCTACTAGTGGATCATACTTTGCAAGTATGTGTAGACACCAGGTTGCATGGGTAGTGGAAGTCAAATGCAAATCTCTTTCTTCGTAGCTGTTTGGGTTTCTGTGGAGGGGTTTTGGTAGCGAGGGAGAGGGGTGGCTCCTGTGAGAAGCTGCCAGAAGCTTCCCCAGCTCCAAGTCAGACCTGCCTCTGGCCAAGGCCGACCCAATCAGCGACAGTGGTAGCACCTCTGGGATAACATATTTAAGAAGGGAAACCTGCAGCAGGGGAGGAGATTGGAATGTGAGAGGAACACCTATGCAGACACCAAGGTCAGTGAAGAAGAAGGGGGAGGAGGTACGCCAGACAAGGTGATGCCCCTGCAGCCCGTGGAGGTGAACAATGGAGCAGATGCCCACCTGCAGCCTGTGGAGGACCCCATGCTGGAGAAGTCAGATGCCCCCGAAGATGGCCATGACTCCATGGGAAAGCCCATGCTGGAGCAGTCTGTGACTGAAGATTGGCCTGCAGAAAGGACCCATGCCTGAGAAGTTCATGGAGGACTGTCTCACATGGGAGGGACCCCACGCTGGAGCAGGGGAAGAGTGTGAGGAGTCATGCCCCTGAAGAGGATGAAGTGGCAGAGATAACGTGTGATGAACTGACCACAAACCCCATTCCCCGTCCCCCTGTGCTGCTTTGGGGGTAGGTAGAGAATCCGGGAGTGAAGTTGTGCCCGGGAAGAAGGGAGGGGTGGGGGGAAGGTGTTTTGAGATTTGGTTTTATTTCTCATTACCCTACTCTGGTTGATTGGCAATAAATTAAGTCAATTTTCCTCAAGTTTTGGATTTGTGTGGCAAGGTTTTGGTAGCAGGGGGGTGTTATGGATTTATGTGGTGCGGGGTTTTTTTGGTAGTGGGGGAGGGGCCACAGGGGTGGCTCATGTGAGAAGCTGCTAGAAGCTCCCCCGGCTCCAAGTCGGACCCGCCTCTGGCCCAGGCCGACCCAATCAGTGACAGTGGTAGCGCCTCTGGGAGAACAGATTTAAGAAGGGGAACCAGTAGTGAGTAGGGGGGTTGGAATGTGAGAGGAACACCTATGCAGACATTGAGGTCAGTGAGGAAGGAAGGGCGCCTGAGGAGGTTGATGCCCCTGCAGCCCGTGGTGAGATGGCAGGCTGTCCCCCTGCAGCCCATGGAGGTGAGCAGTGCAGCGGAGGCCCCTGAAGATGGCCGTGACTCCATGGGAAAGCCCGCGCTGGAGCAGTTTGTAACTGAAGATCAGCCCGTGGAAAGGACCCAAGCCAGGGAAGTTTGTGAGGAACTGCAGCCCACGGAAAGGACTCACGTTAGAGAAGTTTGTGAAGGACTGTCTCCTGTGGGAGGGACCCCACGCTGGAGCAGGGGAAAAGTGTGAGGAGTCCTCCCCCTGAGGAGGAAGGAGCAGCAGAGACAAGGTGTGATGAACTGACCCCAACCCCCATCCCCTGTTCCCCTGTGCTGCCGGGGGGAGGAGGTAGAGAGAACCGGGAGTGGAGTTGAGCCGGGAAGGAGGGAGGGGTGGGGGGAAGGTGTTCTAAGGTTTGGTTTTACTTGCTAATATCCTTGTTTTGATTTGATTTGTAGTAAATTAAATTGATTTTGTTTCTTCCCCAAGTTGAGCCTGTCTTTTGCCCGTGACCATAAGTGGTGAGTGATCCCTCCCTGTCCTTATCTCCACCCACGAGCCTGCCTTTATATTTTCTCCTCATCCCACTGTGGCCGGGGGTGTGTGGAGTGAGCGAGCAGCTGCGTGGTGCTTTCTTACCAGGTGGGCTTAAACCACGACAGGGGGCTACAGGGGCGGCTTCTGTAAGAAGCTGCTAGAAGATTCCCCTATGTCTGACAGAGCCAATGACAGCAGGCTCCAAGATGGACCCGCCGCTGGCCAAGGCCAAGCCAATCAGCGACGGTGGTAGCGCCTCTGGATAACATATGTAAGAAGGGAAAAAAGTTGCTGCGCAACAGAAACTGCAGCCAGAGAGAGGAGTGAGAACATGCAAGAGAAACAACTCTGCAGACACCAAGGTCAGTGAAGAAGGAGGGGGAGGAGGTGCTCCAGGCACTGGAGCAGAGATTCCCCTGCAGTCCATGGGGAAGACCATGGTGAGGCAGGCTGTCCCCCTGCAGGCCATGGAGTTCCATGGTGGAACAGATATTGCCCGAAGGAGGCTGTGACCCTGTGGAAAGCCCACGCTGGAGCAGGCTCCTGGCAGGACCTGTAGACCCGTGGAGAGAGGAGCCCAGGCTGGAGCAGGTTTTCTGGCAGGACTTGTGACCCAGTGGGGGACCACCACTGGAGGAGTCTGTTCCTGAAGGACTGCACCCCATGGAAAAAACCCACGCTGGAGCAGTTCGTGAAGTACTGTAGCCTATGGGAAGGACCCACGTTGGAGAAGTTCGTGGAGGACTGTCTCCCATGGGAGGGACCCCACGCTGGAGCAGGGGAAGAGTGAGGAGTCCTCCCCTTGCAGAAGAAGGAGCGGTAGAGACAATGTGTGATGAACTTACCATAACCCCCATTCCCCATCCCCCTGTGCTGCTTGGGGGGAGGTGGAGGTAGAGAAAATCGGGAGTGAAGTTGAGCCTGGTAAGTAGGGAGGGGTAGGGGGAAGGTGTTTTAAGATTTGGTTTTTATTTTTCTTTGCCCTACTCTGACTTCTAATTGGCAATAAATTCATTTTCCCCAAGTCGAGTCTGGTTTGCCCGTGACAGTAATTGGTGAACGATCTCTCCCTGTCCTTATCTCTACCCACAAGCCTTTTGTTATATTTTCTCTCCCCTGTCCAGCTGAGGGGGGGAGTGATAGAGCAGCTTTGGTGGGCACCTGGTGTCCAGCCAGGGTCAACCCACCACATATTTGTATCTATTCTTCCTTTCAAAATTTTCTTAAAACACATCTGCATATTGAATTTATTGGACCTCACATCTTGATAGATTTCCAGTCTCCTGTCACAGAGAAGCTGTTGTACTAAGAAGGTAAATATTCCTGCCACTGTTTAGGAGGGGAGCACATTAGGAAATGTATAAGGCATGTTGTTTTAACCATGGAATATTAATCATATATCAGTAAGCCTAATTATAATAAGCAAATGATGCACAGTGCAATTGCTTACCACCTACCGATCGATGCCCAGTTAGTCCCCGAGTGGCAATCCCCCCGCCTCCACTCCCCCCACTTTCTATACTAGATGTGACGTCACACGGTATGGAATACCCCGCTGGCCACTTTGGGCCAGCTGCCCTGGCTGTGTCCTGTGCCAACTTCTTGTGCCCCTCCAGCTTTCTTGCTGGCTGGGCATGAGAAGCTGAAAAATCCTTGACTTTAGACTAAACACTACTTAGCAACAACTGAAAACATCAGTGTTATCAACGTTCTTCTCATACTGAACTCAAAAACATAGCACTGTACCAGCTACTAAGAAGACAGTTAACTCTATCCCAGCTGAAACTAGGACAAACCCTCAGCAACCCCACAAGCGAATGGTCTTGAGAGAGACCAGGCAGGGTAGACAGCTGTTCAATTCCCTCCGTCTCTAAGGCAGCTATACCGAAAGCCCATTGATACCCCTTTGGGTCCTTAAAATACCCTCTCCTGAGATAGTCTATGCCAAGGATGCACAGGGCCTCTGGACCAGTCACAATGGGGTGTTTCTGCCATTCATTCCCAGTCAGGCTTACTTCAGCCTCCAATACAGTTAACTCTTGGGATCCCCCTGTCACACCAGAAGTACAGATGGGTTCTGCCCCTTTATAACTTGATGGCATTAGAGTACACTGTGCGCCGGTGTCTACTAGAGCCTCATACTCCTGTGGGTCTGATGTGCCAGGCCATCGAATCCACACAGTCCAATCGACCCGGTTATCCCTTTCCTCCACCTGGCTGGAGGCAGGGCCCCTCTAATTCTGGTCAGAGTGTCCATTACTCACTTCTCATAAAATTGGCTCAGAAGTCCCTTCAAGAGGATCAGAAATGAGATCAGCCCTTCTACTCTGTTTGGAAACTGGAGCGGCATTTTTCCTGGTAGAATCCCCTTTTGTGGTGGTTTTTCCTTGCAACTCACGTACCCGTGTATCTAGGACCGAGGTAGGTTTTCCATCCCATTTCTTCACGTCCTCTCTGTGATCACATAGGTAAAACCACTGGGCATCTCGTGGTGTGTACCTTCTATATTCTCTCTCTTGGGCAGAGGAACGCTCACTCCTAATAGCTGAGACATTGGTCCTTACAGATGGGGAGTAGGACATATCCTCTTTGAATTGCTGGAAATTCTGGGACAGCTTCTCCACAGCCGAAATGCAGGCTTGCAGGGAGGAGGAGAGATTTTCTTCGTATTGCCGGAGTTGGCAAGCCACTTCATCCACCGTCGGTGCCTCATCGTCTTTCCAGGTCATTATCGCCAGTGAGTTGGCATAGGACGATGGTGCGCTCCGTACAAACTTCCGCCACATGGGTCGTGTGCATTGGACTTCGTCTGGATCTTTGGGTAATTGTGGGTTGTCCGGGTCATGATGAATTGTCTCTAGCACAGCTAATTCCTTCACATATTGGATACCTCTCTCCATGGTGGTCCACTTGCCTGATTGACATATAACATCTTCCTTGAAGGGGTACCTTTCCTTCATGCTTGACAGGAGTCACCTCCAGAGGCTGAGGGCTTGTGTCCCTTTTCCAATTGCCTTGTCAATGCCACCTTCCCTGGCAAGCGATCCCAGCTGCTTGGCTTCCCTACCTTCTAAATCCAGGCTACTAGCCCCGTTGTCCCAGCATTGGAGCAGCCAGGTGATAATGTGCTCACCTGGACGACAGCTAAAATCCTTTCACATATCCCGCAGCTCACTCAAGGATAGGGACCGGGTTATTACCTCTGGTTCTGCCTCTTCCTCCTGTTCCTGTGATGACCCTGGTTCATCTTCCTCCTTCGCTAAGCGAACTGATTTTTTTGTATTTTTCTCCTTCTGTACAGGGGCAACTGATACTGGTGCAGGTTGGTCCGCTGGCTCAGTTGCAGTACCGCTCGCCGGGTTTTGGGTAACTGCAGTGTCTGTCACTGGGGCCGGAAGGGCTGCAGTCCCTGTTGCCGGGGTTTGGGTAGCTGCAGTGCCCATAGCCAGGGCTGGGGGGACCGCAGTGCCTGTCACCGAGGTTTGGGTGACCACAGCATTCGTCATCTTGTTGTTGGATCCAGAGACCTTCTCGTCCCCTTGAGGGTACTGAGTGGTATTGAACAGGGCTCGATAGGCATGGGCCAGGCCCCAGCACATTGCAGCGATTTGTGTCTCTCTGGAGTTGCCAGGGTGACAGCATACCTTTTCCAAATATTTTCCTAGTTCTTCCTGATTCTGCACTTGTCCAGGGGTGAAGTTCCAAAACATTGGAGGTGCCCACTGTCCTAGGTGCTTGCCCATACTACCCCACACACCCTGCCACTCATAATTATCCAGCCTCAGGGCAGATCTCTGGGTGATCTTCTTAAATAGTTGTTTAACCCTAAACAAGACCTGAACCACATTCAGGAGCATGCTAATTCCTAGCAGTAGGGCTAGGACCGTGCTGGTCTCAACATTCCAAGGGTATTCAAATTTTTCAAAATTCTCAAACACCATCATAACTGGACTGAAGGAGAAAGGCGAGGGGAAGAAAGGTACCCCACCCATAGATTGGCTTTCCAAGGAGGAAAGGTAAATGGTGTAATTATTAATAGTTTCCCACAGATGGCTCCCGAAGTACAGAGGTGACAACAATGCTGAGTGCAAATACCGGATTAATCCCACAACCGATAACTTTATCATACCATAAACCAGTGTTACACAATACGTCAAAGCAAAAACCTTAATCCACCTCCCACGGATGACAAGCAGCAGCACAGGGACTACATACAGCAAGAGAGGTGATACATAACAGAACTTTAAAAACGAGAGCAACAACTCTAAGAACACATAAATCAACATAGTGACCAGCGACTATTAGACCAATATAATGAATGCTTGTAACAAATTTGTTTTAACAAGCTCTGGTCAGGTTTGTTGTTATCTCAACCCTTTGTGCCCCTCGTTGGGCGCCAAAAAGGACTGTCATGGTTTAACCCCAGCCAGCAACTAAGCACTACGCAGCCGCTCACTCACTCCCCCCACACCCAGTGGGATGGGGGAGAAAAATTGGGAAAAGAAGTAAAACTCATGGGTTGAGATAAGAACGGTTTAATAGAACAGAAAAGAGGAAACTAATAATGATAATGATAACACTAATAAAATGACAGCAGTAGTAATAAAAGGATTGGAATATACAAGTTTTGCAGAATGCAATTGCTCACCACCTACCGATCGATGCCCAGTTAGTCCCCGAGCGGCGATCCCCCCGCCTCCACTCCCCCCACTTTCTATACTAGATGTGACATCACATGATATGGAATACCTCGCTGGCCACTTTGGGTTAGCTGCCCTGGCTGTGTCCCCTCCCAACTTCCTGTGCCCCTCCAGCCTTCTTGCTGGCTGGGCATGAGAAGCTGAAAAATCCTTGACTTTAGACTAAATGTTACTTAGCAACAACTGAAAACATCAGTGTTATCAACATTCTTCTCATACCTAACTCAAAAACATAGCACTGTACCAGCTACTAGGAAGACAATTAACTCTATCCCAGCTGAAACTAGGACAGTGACATATGTTGGGCATTCAGAGTGTTTGCCAGTGATAGATGCTTCTGACGCTAGAAAGCATTAGGTCTCCTCTGTCTGGCTTATTTACACGTAGAAGCAATTTAATATTTTTGTTCTTTGTCCAATGCTGCTGCTACTTACAAAACTTTTCCTCTTCAGGATTCAGGTCCTTCATCATTTCCAAATGTGAGAATTTAAGTAGATCACTAAAAAAATGGGTTTGTGTATTGATTTTAGTTACAGTTTCTGTGCTTAATCCGATGCCTCAGAAAACACACTCATTTCTAAGAATTTGCTCAACCCTGTGTTTGCTTTTTGCCTAAACAACCTTAGTAACAGATAAAGTGTGTAGGTGTGAGGAAGACTGGCAAACAATTTACTTGAGGCTTTAGGCTCTTCTATCTTTGCAGAAGTCATTCGGATGACTGAAGCAGGATTCCTTGTTCTACATAGCTGTGTCTCTAAAGTGTCAACACAGAAGAGAAAATGGAGAGCCTAACTTTTTTTTTTAAAGGGAAGAAATGAACAGATTTTACTGAGGAACAGGTAAGTCAACTGTCACAGCAGATAATACTGTTTCACAGAATTTGAAGACGAAGAGCATAATTTTTCTGTAAGTGACCTAGTGTACATATTCACACTATGGTTGTTTAAGTGGAGAACAGGAGAGAAAAGGGAAAAGATGGATTTGGCTCATCTTCTGCTGAAGCCTTTGCTATATGATTTCTCTATGACTTGTTTTTCCACTGTGTGCGTAACTGTATAACTCATTAAGTAATCCTGATCAGAAATTATAGTCTTTTTCTTTTGTAATTTATTACCAAAGGACATGACATACACTTTTGCTGTGGATACATACTTGCCAATATCTAAATATCGGCATGACTATAACAAGTAATAAAGTTCTATCTCTTTGATCAGTCAGGATCCAAAAAGGAAGAGGCCTGATCCTTCCATTGCCCTGGAAAGCTCTATTAGATGCCACTGATACCATCCTTAATTTCCCCATAAAAGTCATCAATTTTCCTAGCTCTTTGCTTTGTCAGGAGTGCAGAAAAATCTCTTCCACTGCTAGCAGGAGGGCCATGAAGGGAATTTTCCTCCCTGGCTGCCTGAGGAAACCATTGTTATCAGGATGATTCATTAAATTAGTCTTGAGATGTTTTCTGAGTAACTGAAGGAAAAAAAATAAAGGTCTAGGGCATTTCCTGATCTTTTCATGACCCAACAAAAACATGAAGAGGTACTAAACCCAGCTGGTCATTAACTCCCCTGTTAACACCCTGGGCTGATTCATCATGTCTATAAAAAACTGATTGGATTTGGCATCATTAGACAATTAAAGCCTCCGAGTTCCTTCTGTGGTGCCATGTTTCTTCTGGTTTGGTATGAGGATCAGGCTTACACGCTTTCCAGCCAGGCTAGGACTGTGTTTTCACCTGAAGCAATGCCTTATTCCAAACACTCCTGCAAAGACCTTGTTAAAGGTGCAGACTTCTTCCACAGGGCCTGTAAAAATCCATTTATCTATTTCAAATAACAGGAATAAAAGAGATGATGATAAAAACAGCTACACAGATATTAAGCATTATGATCATTTTGAATATTGGGGAGTTTTGTTTCATCCTTACACACTCTCTGGTTGTACTTACTGCTTTTTTTTATTAGGTTATTGCAATACCTGCAAAAAGATTACTGTTTTGTGGACAGCATATAAATGATAAGAATTATTTTGTAGCAATTCAAATGCTACAATTCAATTCAGTGTACTTGTATTTACAAGGCTGTATTTTTTGGAAACCATTTCAAGTGGCAGCTTGTCAGGTTGCGCCTGCGTGGTATGGGGACTCACCATGGCCCTTCAGCAACCATCACAGCCCCATGAGTATTTCACAGGAGAACAGACAGTTATGCATGCTTCAGTCTCCCAGCTGTTTCTTGCGGTGGTTGTCCGGTGTTCCTTTAACACAAGTGGTGACTACACAAGGTACTTCGTGCATATCTTTAATAGTTTATTCATGAGTGGGAATTGCTTCGCAACATAAGCCAATTTCTCTGCACAAGTTTTTCAGTACAGAAGCAAAGGAACCCCTCTTTCCCTTTGTTGTGGTTTAAGCCCAGCTGGTAACAAAGCACCACGCAGCTGCTCGCTCGCTCACTCCACACCGCCCCCACCCCCCCACCCACCCCCCCCAGCCACTGTGGGATGAGGAGAAAATATAAAAGCAGGCTCCTGGGTCGAGACAAGGACTGGGAGGGATCACTCACCACTTATGGCCACGGGCAAAAGACAGGCTCAACTTGGGGAAGAAACAAAATCAATTTAATTTACTACAAATCAAATCAAAACAAGGATAATGAGAAGTAAAACCAAACCTTAGAACACCTTCCCCCCACCCCTCCCTCCTTCCTGGCTCAACTCCACTCCCGGTTCTCTCTACCTCCTCCCCCGGCAGCACAGGGGAACAGGGGATGGGGGTTGGGGTCAGTTCATCACACCTTGTCTCTGCTGCTCCTTCCTCCTCAGGGGGAGGACTCCTCACTCTTCCCCTGCTCCAGCGTGGGGTCCCTCCCACAGGAGACAGTCCTTCACTGAGACAAGGGGAGTCAAAAGAATCTCAGTAGACATAATAAAGGGGGATGAGAGATGATGTTTAGCGCTTGCATTGTTGAAATTAGCTGAGACAAAGACAGTCTTTGATAAGAAGAGCTGGTCCCAAGGACCAGCCAATGAGGTAGAGACAGTTCCTGATAAGAAGCAGGAGCAGGCCCCAAGAGCCAGCTAAGACTGGTCTTGCGGCTTGGGTGAATACCAAGAAATCACTGAGCCTGCGCAAGAAAAAAGGTTACTAGCGGTGACAAAGAGGAGTCATCTATCTTCATCTCTGCGACCACCAGACGACCACCATAAAGAGGCACTGCGCAAGCGCAGTTGAGAGGAGACTATGGAAATGACCTCTCGGAGCTAATTTTAATATGAAGTGGGGATAGGTCATGCATATGTATAGGCGTATTGTGAATATGTAACACTTGACTGTATAAACTTGAGACAAACTGCCGAGTCGGGTGCGCACGACTTTGGTGGGACTACCCCCCGTGCGGCCCAGCGCTGAATGAACATACCTACTTTACAATCTCACTGATTGTGGAGTCTGTTTTCCGCACGTCACACAAACTTCTCCAAAGTGAGTCCTTTCTGCGGGCTGCAGTTCCTCACAAACTTCCCTGGCATTGGTCCTTTCCGCGGGCTGATCTTCAGTCACAAACTGCTCCAGCGCAGGCTTTCCCATGGAGTCACGGCCATCTTCGGGAGCCTCCACTCCCCTCCATGGGCTGCAAGGGGACAGCCTGCCATCTCACCACGGGCTGCAGGGGCATCAACCTCCTCAGGCGCCCCTCCTCCCCCTCCTTCACTGACCTCAGTATCTGCATAGATGCTCCTCTCACATTCCAATCCCCCTACTCACTACCAGTTCCCCTTCTTAAATCTGTTCTCCCAGAGGCGCTACCACTGTCACTGATTGGGTCGGCCTGGGCCAGAGGTGGGTCCGACTTGGAGCCAGGGGAGCTTCTAGCAGCTTCTCACAGGAGCCACTCCTGCGGCCCCTCCCCCACTACCAAAGAAACCGTGCCACACACACCCATAACACCCTTTCTCCCTTCTCCACTACAGCCCGTCATCCTGGCACCTCACCCATATGTTACCCAGTGGGGTGTGGGTGAGGTTGCCACAAGCAACCACACACACTCGGTTACACCCTCTATAGCTACAGAAGTGAGAGTCAGTTTGAAAGTTTTACTAGGTTTTTATTAATCTGTGATGCACTGCCCAGTCATCTGCAGTTTCTCGCCCATCCAGTGCTCACAAACTTGCTGGTAACCCTTAATGTGATCAATTTTGGTATTTTCACTTCCATCCTTTGGGATGAAATCTCTGCAGATCTGTCCTGTGCAGTCACTTGTCCACCAAGCAGCGAAGAAACCAGCTGGCTTTTTTAAAATATCAATAATTAAGTTGATATTTGCTTTTCAAAGAATCTGTAAAGCATTGGTAGTGAATAACTGTTGAAGAATAAAACTGGAGTTTCCTACAGTGCATTGTAAAACCTAATTTTCTTTCTGTTAAAGCAGTAGCAGTGAGATAAGTTTTCAGTAATATCTAACTTACAACTCTGCTCACTTTTTCAGACATGGAGATGACTTGATTGTGACACCATTTGCTCAGGTAGGAGCAATTTTGCCATATTTCTCTCACGATCTTGCAATTTAAAGGCCAAATGGCCAAGCCAGTTATTTTCCATTGTTAATATTATATGAGATATATTTGCTTGAAACAGGAAAAAACTGTCTTAAACAGAAAGTCATAAACCTCCCACTCTGTTATCTATACCTCTGTTTTTAAAGCTTTTTGATTATCTGAAAAGTTGATGTGCAACAACATGATAAACACCTTTGATCTCTTTTCAAATACTGTAGCAGACAGTCATGATGAAGACAAATCTGCTCTCTGTTATTCTACTGCTTTTTATAATTACAATTTCTCCTTATGAACATCTTTTATGCATTCAGTACAAGGTAATTTTTATATGCAAGATAAGTTTTACTCAAAATACTTATGTTCCTTTACAAAACCATATCTATGTTTGATTTTTCCATTCAGATTCTGTTTTATAAAACATCAACTCAAAATTCTGTAGAGTTTAGATCAAAACTCCACAATTCTTAGCAATAGAGCTGTCTTGTCATGTATGAAAAGTTAACATTGATATTCCTTGAACCCATGATGATAGGTTTTACCCTGTAATGGATAGGAATGAAAGTTAATTCAGTGTAACTACAGGGGAAAAAATAAATCTGGAAGTCATACGTGACTGAAGGTGAATGGAAAGAGAAAGGTTGTGATAGCATATTTCGATATATTCTGTATGGTATGTCTAAATATTTTGATGGTTTTAATATTTTGTACCAGCTGTGGAAACTGGTTTGCTGCTAGGTGACTGTAAAAGTGAGATTTGGTAAATAATTATTAGAAATCTTATACTAACACTATGATTGAAACAGTAGACAAAAGTATAGCCAAGCAATTAACTAGTAGAGGTAGCTACTCATAAGTTTGGCAGTTCTTTGCTCTTATGACTAGATGCTCCTGTATGCTAGATGAGAACAATGTTGAAGCTGACCACATGTGATTGAAGCTGCGTTAAGCTTCAAGATCAAAGAACAAGGACAAGAATAAAGACTTCAAGGACAGCCAACAGAATCTCAAATGAGTCGGTGGTCATAAAAGCAGCCCTTCGACTCGAATTCTTCATTGCGTATGATCAGATGTAGGCAGTACTATGATAATCAGTTATAATCATTTTTATGTATATGTATACTAATCTGATGAATATGCAATTAGTTATTCTATATAACCTGTTAGTGCTAAAGCTGTGGCATGCACGCTAGGTGGAACTATCCCCCGTGCATCCAGCGCTGCAATAAAGAATGCCTGCTTTCTAAAACTCCAAAATGAGTCTTAGAGAGTTTCTTCGACCGGCTTTTCAGTATCAGTTGAGTCACACAGCAGTCTCAAATAAGAATAAGGTGTCCAACTTAAGTCTGAATATGCAGGTTGGTTGCTTTGGTCTAATGCTCAGCTGTTAAAACAATATTCATTTAATAGGTTATTATATATTTAATTATAATGTAAATGAACAGATACAGTGTTTATAAGACACTGGCTCATCAAATCCTTAATATGAAGAATACCTTCATCTTTTACTAGCAGAAAAAAGATTAAGCCTGGGCCTTTTCTAAGAATACTTTAAGATCTCTCAAACGGTAAATATACTTCAACAATAATGAAAGAGAAGAAATTACAGGAAAAACAAGAGAAAAAAAAAGTAAAATCACTTCTGGTTTTAGTTCCTCAGTGTCATGACCCAGACTGGACAGACCAGGGAGTTGTGTTTAATTTGAAATTCCCTTGGGCTAAATTAAGGTGAAACGACACCAAACGATCAGTTAAAGATTTTATTCATGGCAGAAGCAAACTGAACTGGGGAGGCGTGGTAGTAGGTGGCAGGGTTTCTCACAACAGGAATTGGCATAAGACTACTTCTGTAAACCATGTAACCATATACATCAATTCAGGGAATAAGGAGATCCCTCCCGTTGAGTCACGAGGTTCAGAGCAGACCCCCTTGCTTTCCAGACTCCTCCTCAGAGAAGGGCCCAGGGGTGGCTGGATCTACTCTTAGTCTCAGACTTGGTCAACGGTTTATATCTTGAAACGGATGAGGTGTAGGGAATTGTGGAAAAGGAAAAGGAAAGAGAGAAGAAGACAGAGAGAGAGAAAGGAAGAGAGAAAGATTTCACCGGTCCTGGGTCCAGTGTTGGTTCAGTCAGCCGAGGTGTCCAGTCAGCTGAGGGGTCCAGTCCCGGTGGGCTTGCACACCCCGGGCTTCAGTTTGTGTCCTTTTATCATCCTTGCCCCTCCTTCGGGCGGGCAGGTTAATGAACGGTTTCTGAGCCTTTGGGCTTGGGGGTCGTTTGTGGAGTAACTTCTCCTTCCCTGCAGACATGGCCATTGTTTGATCTTTGTATCAGAACAGGGACCTGTGCACCCTCCAGCACGCCCTCCCCCTCCTGTTGCTGATGTCTGAGCTGATGGGCTTTTCACCTTGGTTCCTTGCTGTGCAGGGTTTGTCTTTAAGCAGAACTTGCCCCACCACAATGTTTGAGACATTAACTCTTTCAGTCTCTCACACTCAGGAAACATAAAAAGCCTAACTCTCAAGCACAGAAAAAATACAAATTGTATGGCAGTCAAATGATCCAATAATATTTAGAATCATAGAATCATAGAATCATAGAATCATTTCAGTTGGAAAAGACCTTCAAGATCATCAAGTCCAACCATTAACCATGCCCCCTAAACCATGCCCTGGAGTACCCTGTCCACTCGCTTTTTTAATACCTCCAGGGATGGTGAATCAACCACTTCCCTGGGCAGCCTGTTCCAATGTTTGACAACCCTCTCAGTAAAAAAATTTTTCCTAATATCTAATCTAAATCTCCCTTGCCTCAACTTGAGGCCATTTCCTCTTGTCCTATCTCTAGACACCTGACAGAAGAGACCAAAACCCACCTCACTACAACCCCCTTTCAGGTAGTTGTAGAGAGCGATAAGGTCTCCCCTCAGCCTCCTCTTTTCTAGACTGAACAACCCCAGATCCCTCAGCCGCTCCTCATAAGACTTGTGCTCAAGGCCCCTCACCAACTTGGTTGCCCTTCTCTGGACACGCTCAAGCAGCTCAATGTCTTTCCTGTAGTGAGGGGCCCAAAACTGAACACAGGACTCGAGGTGCGGCCTCACCAGGGCCGAGTACAGGGGAACAACCACCTCCCTGTTCCTGCTGGCCACACTGTTCCTGATACAGGCTAGGATGCCATTGGCCTTCTTGGCCACCTGGGCACACTGCTGGCTCATATTCAGCCAGCTGTCAACCAGCACCCCCAGGTCTTTCTCTGCCAGGCAGCTTTCCAGCCACTCTTCCCCAAGCCTGTAGCGCTGCATGGGGTTGCCGTGACCGAAGTGCAGGACCCGGCACTTGGCCGTGTTAAACTTCATACGATTGGCCTCAGCCCATCGATCCAGCCTGTCCAGATCTCTTTGTAGAGCCTCCCTACCCTCAAGCAGATCGACCCTGCCTCCCAACTTGGTGTCGTCTGCAAACTTGCTGAGGGTGCACTCAATCCCCTCATCCAAATCATCAATAAAGATATTAAACAGAACAGGGCCCAACACTGAGCCCTGGGGAACACCAATCGTGACCCGCCGCCAACTGGATTTCACCCCATTCACCACGACCCTCTGGGCTCGGCCATCCAGCCAGTTTTTCACCCAGTGAATAGTGCACTTATCCAGGCCACGAGACGCCAGCTTCTCCAGGAGTATGCCATGAGAGACAGTGTCAAAGGCCTTGCTGAAGTCTAGGAAAATAACATCCACAGCCTTTCCCTCATCCACTAGGCGGGTCACCTGGTCATAGAAGGAGATCAGGTTGGTCAAGCAGGACCTGCCTTTCGTAAACCCATGCTGACTGGGCCTGATCCCCCTCTTATCCTGGACTTGCCATGTGAGTGCACTCAAGGCAAACCGTTCCATAATCTTTCCCGGTACCGAGGTCAGGCTGACAGGCCTGTAGTTCCCCGGATCCTCCCTCCGACCCTTCTTATAAATGGGAGTCACATTGGCAAGCCTCCAGTCCTCTGGGACCTCCCCTGTTGACCAGGAACGTTGATAGATGATAGAGAGTGGCTTGGCAAGGACCTCTGCCAGTTCCCTCAGTACTCTTGGATGGATCCCATCAGGTCCCATAGATTTGTGAGTGTCCAGATGGCGTAGCAGGTCCCTAACTAATTCCTCCTGGATTAAGGGGGGTATGTTATGCTCTTCATCCTTACCTTCCAGCTCATGAGGTGGAGTACCCTGAGGATGATTGGACTCACTATTAAAGACTGAGGCAAAGAAGGCATTAAGTACCTCGGCCTTTTCCTCATCACTGGTTGCTACGTTCCCTTCTGTATCGATTAAATCAACCCGTTTTCATTTACATTGAACAGGAGAAAGAGTACTCACAGGGTGAGTTATCACGTTACATTCCCTGACACAAGGGGAATTGAGATGTGGTTGAGAGAGAGTGCCTAATAGAGGGGAAGTGACATCTAATTAGATTCTTATCTAAAAATTATTTGAATATTCAAAAGCCTATCTCCCAGTCAGGCCTGCTCACAAACTACATCTGCAGCTAAGCTCAGGGCCCGTCCCTCTGAGTTACATTAGCAGTATTAGGGCCTCACTCAGGACTTCAGAAATTGGACCCCATGTGCCAGTACAATGTCTACACATCATACAAACCACCCTTTTAATATCTTCTTAGAGTAGTATTTCATCATGTAGATGCATTTGTGTGTTGCAAACAGCCAAGGCACCATTTTAATCCATTTGGGGCTTCCTGGTAGCTGTAGGTCATGGCATGTGGAACACATGTTCCAGTTATTTCAATCTGTCCATATTTTCTTCAGTTGATTAGGAGGCTTGTTTCATCTGATCGTGAGCCACCTGGTGGTAATAGTTCCAATTTTACCATTTCAATTACTATTCAGCACATCATTGTAGTGCAGCTACATTCGTTACTGGATGCAGGGTGGTATGCTGTGTCCCCCACATAGAATCTGGCCCCAGGACAAGATAATTTACTATTTTTACCAGAATGGGATTCTGTAAACTAAAATTAAAAAATCTATCACAAGGATATTATTAGTTGTACTTCCCTATATTGTAATATAAACCAACTGCTGTAATTTAATTATTTGTAGAATTTAGCTTTTCAAAATAAAATAATTTGAGTGATTTGAAATTTAAGGACCAATTCTGTAGCTTTTTATTATCAAAAAAGTTTGATTTTTTAAATTAATTTGCAATTGTTTGTATATAATTTGATTTTGAAAATAATATTATTTAATTAGGGATTAAACCTTAAGAGGTTTACAGGTGACTGGTTGCTTTTTGCTCACAAATCTAACTCTAGAAACATTCAGCACAAGTGGAACCTCTGTGGACAGAGAAACTCACTTGAAGCCAATTATAATTAAAAATTGAAATATTATTTTATATACTAATGCTTTAATATAATAGATGTATAACTATTAATACTTTTATACAATAAATCAAGTTGTTTAGCTCCAGAATTCACCGCAGCCAATGGCCAAAGTTTTTGTTGTCACTTTTACATTCATTGTTATTTCTGTGGGGACCCCTTGCACTTGCAGAAACTGTCAAAGTATGTGCATAGTATGCTAAAGCAGCTGAGATGCTGGGCAGATGTCATGGTACATGCACCTGAATATACAGCCAATTTGAGTCCAACAGGGCTTATTGAGTAGGAACATGCAGCCAGGAAAACCAACTAAATTTTTTCATGGCCTGAGACAGCTCTGGGACCACACGGATATGTTTCTGTGGTGCAGTGCTACCTCTGATAATACTAGCACATACAAGCAGTCTCAGCATCCTGGCACACATAGACCGAACCCAGGCAGATTGAACAAAGAGAACTGAAAATTGACTGCAGTCACTAAAATGTGTGTCTTTCCTTAACAGGCCCAACTTTTTTCCTTTTATGCTTTTCTTCTCCTTCCACATTCAACTCATCCTTTCCTTTTACAATATTTTAATACTTCAGCAGTTTTTCTTTGTATTTTATGTATTCATTTTTGAACTTCAAGATCTTCTTTCCCCTTCTGCTCACTTCATGCCTGATTTCCATCTATCTATCCATCCAACATCTAAATATAACATTTGTTAGTGTCACTGTACCCTGGGCATGCGAATTTGATGGCATATATAATTATTCCACGCTGAATGTAAAATATGTGAGTTTGCCTCCTGATCTTTGGAAAGGAAAACATAATGAAATTAATATTGTCTAATTAGGCAACAAATGTATTTTTATTATCTTAACTCATTTGGGAATTACCTACAATAGCTTGAACTGCCAATCATTATTATCTCCTGAATATTTTCTGTCTGTTACAAGCTTTCATTAAATCCTTCTTTTTTCTCCAGCCTCCTACCCCCTTCCTACCTCATGTATAAATTTAAGGGGCTATGGTTGTATCCTCCTTGACTTAGACCTCTGGAACCCAAATTCCCATTCCCACCTTTGTTATTCCTAGGGCAGGTTCACCAGTCTGGGCTGAGAAACAACAATAGGCAACTACTGCAAAGACACATCAGTGATCAGTTTTGCTGCCTCCTCCCATTCCCAGACTGGTTCTAAATAACTCATGGTTCCTCTCTGACATCAGCTGAACTGCCTCTCCCTAGTCAGAGAGATGTATCCCATTATCCTTACATGGGACAAAAATTGTTGCATTTATCCAACAGCCTTCAGTAGAGAATGCCTACACCACTTATAACAAGAAGACACTCCTCTACTGCCTCCTCTACTGCCTCCTCTACCTGCTGTCTTGCATGAATTTAAGTCCAGAAAGGAAGTACTTCATTTATATCGCCTTTCCCAATGTGCAATACTTGTAAGAGCCTGCAGACATTTCCCACCTGCTCAGGTGATACCATCCTCTCATTCTGGCCTTCTGCACTAAGTCCCCAGATGAATTGGGCTCCTTAAAGGAGCCACTTTTATTTTTCCTGCCAGTCTAGACAATCTCATTCCCTTTGTCCTTCAAGGTTTGGGGGGGCTGAACTGCAAATGGAAAATTCTGTAATCATTTCTTATGTATGAAGTATTAGGCTTGAATGGGCTATTATCTTCCAAACACTAATGCTTTTATGGTCATTTTAGAGAACTAAGTAGTATTCTGTGAAAAACTTTCCTCCTCTTCAAGTAAGTCTGTCTTTAAACAAATAATTAATTATGAGGAAAAAAAAGAAATAAACTATCGCCCTTGTATTACAGACATGTTATTGTTAAATAATGGTCAAAGGCTTCAGACAAACCAACCCTGAAAACCTTTTCTTTTTCTTTCAGCACAGCGTAATAGAGATAAATCAGTCTCACCTGTGCAGAAATTTAGACTGAAACCATTTTGTATGTTCCAGGTGCTGGCCAGCCTGCGTACTGTACGGAATAACTTTGCTGCATTAACCAATTTACAAGATCAGGCACCCAGCAAGTGAGTGTCAATTTTTGGCCCCTAAACTTTTTGCAGTGATACTTTTTAAATGTAAACTAAGAATAACAATTAGATGTTACAGATTTCAGTCTGCGTCACCAAGCTTGCATAAAACGTGATGACTAATGACTTCATTAATCCCTTGAAGCTGCTATACTTGATAGCTGAGACAACAGCCCCCTTGCCTACTAATTGCTCTTGTATTGCTGTCCTTGCATAAACTTGGAGTGTTTTTTGTGCAATTTCTATGATTTTCAATAAATTAGTCATATGTCAAAGATCATTCAAAGATGATCATTCAGGCAGTGTCTGAGTGTTGCAAATGAACCAAAGTGAGCAGCTACACTCATTGTGAGATACTTGCATGATCTGAACCTAGAACTCTGCCTAACTCATCCAAGATAATGACATCCCACTTATCCACAGTAGTTCATGATTATAAATGAGACAATATAAATATGATCTTTCTCCAATGCTGTTACAGCATCACGGTTAACATTAACGTTAGTTAAATTGGCAAATTTTGTAGTGGAGTCATTTCCCTCACCCAAAATGTGTGTCTCTAGAACTTAGAAGTAATTAGCATTCCAAAGACAGCTGCTTACCATTGCATATGCAGTGCCACAAAAAGATATTTTCAGCCCCCTTGCAGTCATCCACACATCCCTACGCAGCTGTGTCAGTCCAGCAACTTCTACCTTTCTTCAATGGGCAAAGCAGTACATTGAGCTGTTTTCCCAAAATATTATTGTGAAATGTATATGCAAAATAATAAAGTGGAAAATAATTTTTAAAAAATGTATTTCGTGTCAGAGAATGTGGGCAGTGCAAACTATGTTAGAATAATGATAACTATATAGAGAGACCAAACTTCAAGCTAGGTACAAGGTCTAGGTATGATTAGGCAGGTTTTTAATGAACTTGTAAATTCCTAAAATATTCCTCTCTTGGAGTTCCCAATCTGCAGAGAGCTTTCAGGGTCAGTTGTGAATTCCCTTCTACACTAGAAAGAAATATCTGTTCTAAATGAACCTCTTTGGCGATGCCAGTGTATTCCAGCCCCAAATAACTCCCCAAGGAAATGTATTTTCTATTATATTGTTTAAGGATTCAGTCATCTATGAGTTTATCAGGCTTATACCTTTTTTCTTTTCTTTTAAACAGACGGTCACCAATGTGTAACCAACCATCTATTAACAAAGCAACTATAACAGGTAAGAGGAATTAATATGACTAAAATTCCTCTGTGAAACCATCATGGATTTCTAAATTTAATATTTATTTATAAAAATGTCTCACTGAAAACTGAATTTTTTAATAATAACCTTATATTGTTTCATATCCTTATATCTGTTTTATTAAAGAGAATTAGGTCATGTGGTGACTCAAATCAGTGATTTTTGGTGTCATATCATGTTAGCTTTCTGATTTCTGCCTTATTATCCTGGTTTTAATTTAAATTCTTTCCCAAATTTGTTTTTTTTCTTTATGTACCAGTGTGTGACTGTGTCATGATTACCTTCATTAGTAACTTCTTGCAATGAAATGTAGTAGAAAAAACTGGTATGAGGAATACATTGATCTTTCATTTGGGACATGGAGTTCTGTAGCTATACCAAGGCAAAGTCTTGGCATTACAAGCCCTTAGACAAAACTGACTTTTCTGATTTAGGACTTTAAATTCTATTTCTATAACATTTGTAGGTACGTAAGAGAAAAATAATTTCTTTGTAAAAGACACTATTATTTATAAAGAAACATTAACTTGAAAACAGGACTGAGATTGTAAGTTAAGTGAACACTTTTGAAAGTTTTACCCTGTGGCACTTTTGGTTATTATTATGGCAACTTGGTCTTGGACATCTTTATGGGAACACACTTTATTGGACCTCATATTTTTTACATCATGTTAATCCATATGTTCTTACACTGTATAATTTTCCAGGTAGCTACATTCTCTATGGTGTATTGGCAGAGTGAAAGAGCATTTGCTTTGCCTCTTAATGAAAGTATACAGACACTTACTAAACAGGCAATTTATCATTTAAACCGAAAACTGAGCACTTCCAGAATTTTCAATATGAAATTTTTTTTTTCCAGATAGAACTTGGCTTGATTTTTATTGACTCTCTGCAAAGCTCTTGTCTTTTTTAATTGTATAATAGGATTGTAACTCAAGGAAGAAATGGTACTTCAACTCTTTTGAGGAGAAATGTGGCTTTGCCATGTTCAATGATTTCTTTCCTTAGGCTCTGGAATGTGTTAACATCGTTAGTTTGTTTTAATCTATCCTCACACAATATCCACATTTACCTCTCAAAGACCCAGTCTCTGCAGTTCTGTACTATTTTATTTTCCAAGGAACTCATCATTTAATCTGAGTATTTGTGTGTAGGGCTAATTAGGGAACAGAGGGTTAAATCTTTAAATCTATTCGATACACAGAAAAGCATCCTTAGTTAAGAATGTTCTGCAATTATATTTAAATTCATGTTAATTAAGTAAATAGGGAGGCGAGACAGATAAATGCATAGATCTCTCATGAACTGCTTCTGTTGCCTGTCACAAATATAATCATAATCCTTTGTTAATGTATTCCTTTAAGAGGTAATTTTGGGCATTGGTTTCAGATTGCTCTCCATGAGACATTTCAGTTGTTGATAGATGTTACATCTATTTTTAATTGTGGGATTTGTCTCATACAGAAGTCTGTTATCTTAACCAGAGATAGAGATATTGAAAAATAGGGTTCGTTCTTTGGTTCCAAGGGACTAACTTTAGAAAGCCTCTAACACAGTAAAATCCCTGGCAGTAAAAGAAAATGTGATAGCCAGAAGAGAAGATATGCATGCATGTGAATGCATGGCAAGTCTACCTTATGATGTGCTCTCCCACAGTTGTTTGCCTGAGGTCAGCTGCTTTTCTCCAGCAGGAGAAGCTGCTCAGACAGCAGGACCTAAGACACATTCTGCTGGAAGTTACTGTTGCTCTTTTTAAATTCCCCCTGATCTGAAGGTTTCCATTCAGTTAATCCCCAGAGTGCACTCTACATGTCAGAAGCAATAAATCATCTGAGGTTTTAATGTTTAGAAGGAAGGTAGTGCAGTCAGTGCTACAACTAATCTAGAAAATGCTTCTGTGCCAAGAAATATAAAGGAAGCAAGAGAAGACAAAGAATAGTAAGGATAATTTAATCTAATTCAGTTTAATCTGATTTCTCAGAGATGCTGCTGGAATTGCTGTGCCCAAATTATGCGTTGAACTGGGTGAGCTGGGGCCTGTGTGCATTGGAGAAGTGGCTAAAAGACTTTAATGATACAGAAAAGATATTAAGCCACTATAAAGCATGAAAATGGCTACAATTCATTTTGACTGTTGAATGGAGATTGAGACTGGATACTATTTTGCCTGAACAGGTTTGCCCATTCTTAGTCATAGACTAGTTTTGATATTTCCATAGCAACAAATTTCATGGCATAAGCACAGAAGTATGCATAGGTGCTTTCTTGGGGCATATAAAATCCTAGTAAAACATGTTGCACTACAGCACTATGCCAAGAAGAAAGATATATTACAAACACTTTTCCTGCTCTTCATAGAATGATTAAAAACCCTTTCTGATGCTACTAAGCTTTTTGAATTCTTCTGGGGAATGTTTGAAATGCAGCTTGTGCAGAGTCCTTCCTGCTGAGAAATCCTCCTGGTCATGCTGTTCTCAGAGTTCATGTCATGGAGTATCCAGAGCAATACACCAGACAGGTAGAGCTCAATCACATCATCCAGATGGCACACAGCTAGCAATCTCAGCAAGAACTGATCACCAGTGTAACAAACTAGGTGACTGGAAGGCACAGTGTCACTAAACTATGTCAATGCTAAACCAGAAACAGACACTTAAGATGGAGGGTTTATGTTGCTAAGCTTCCTGGAAGAAGTGTCTTTGGGAAGATTAACTGAGGAAAGAGAAGATCACAAAAAGAAAAAGAGTAGCAAAAGGGAACTACTGCAGAAGATATGGGGAAAACAATAAGGGAAAGATGAAAAGGGTTTTGGTAAAGCAAAGTGACTAAAATCCCATTTAGATGAAAAAGTATTTTTTACTATTTTAAGAATTCACCCTGAGGTATAAATGTGGGAGAAAATGCAGTAGCAAAAAGTAAAAAAAACCCATGAAATTGAGAAGTGCAGCAGCACAGGAATCGAATGTTCAAACTGTGAGAAGCAGTAGCAACCATGATGACCTTAAAATTTGCAGTGATTTTTCACTGTAAATATATAGCAGCTGATGATCAAAATATGGCCTGTTCTATTCAATATATCCACATTAATCCCTTTTGGAAACAGTTCTGAAAGAAGCCAATAAATATCAATGGCATATTTGATCTTCAATATCAGCCAAGTATGCTACAGCATGATGAATGTTCCTATTGCAGACAAATTAGGGGGTAGGAGGTGGGAGCTCTTCATGTAAGAACAGACTTCTTAGATGGCACTTTTCTTATCTGCTTTAGACATCTAGGATGTAGATATCTATTTTGTTGAGGCTCTTTAGAGTCCCCTTATAGTCAATGTGAATATGCAGACATGCAAATTGACTTATTTTAGATGTCTTCTTTAAAGGGAGATGAATTGCTCCCTAAAAGTGCCATCTTTCCCCTGTGACTGAGGCCAGCCTGGGATAACTCCCTGTTTGTTGTACAGTGCTTCCATGTCCAAAAGAATGAGTTTCTGAGCCTCTGCATACTATCACAACTACTGATTATATTACATTACTATTATATTACAAACACAGTGCCAAAGGACCTTTAAGTAAAGACTTCTATATATAACAAAAAAAGTAATTTAATTTAATAATAAAATAAACCATAATTGTAAAATTGCACTTTTTAGAAGTTATTTACACTTTAAAATTTTGCATCAAAAACTAACCCAAACCTATTTCATCAGATAGAGCAAAATATATGCAATTATTCAATAACAAGCTATCAAATACTTCTACATTTCATTTATTGAAATATAGGAAGTGTGTGGCTTAGTGTCAGGAAAACCCCTTCAGATTTTTTCATGTATACAAAAAACATGGTGATAGAGAAATAAACTATCTGCAAAGATTATGAGGTTATAAATCTAACTGAATTAATTTGCTACTCTATGCTTTCATTGCTTCTTATTGGACCTGAGTTACACTATTTACATGCATGGCTCTGCATCTTAAATCCAGCAGAAATCAATATCCTGTTAATTAAATGGAATTTCTTGCATATTTTTCATGGGCTTTGTCCAACATGCTTCATGGTTTGTATTGATTAGCTTCAGGTTTCCCAATTAAGTTTATGGTTATGAAATGGGATCTACCACTCTTTTGCAATAAATTTTATTTTATTACATTGGAAGGATAATCAATCATTCTTTAATAATTAAATATTAATTAATTAACAATTAGCCTCCTTTCAGTATGATACACTTAAATATCACTGTGGCAAGTTAAACATCTATATTTGTACAGATTAAACTTCTAAATACAAGCAGCTGGACATAACAAGAAAAAAAAGGTTACAGATTAAAATCAGTAGGTCACATCATGTGATATTGTGAATAATAGATTATTTTGAGTGGGTATATATCTATATAAGTGTTTCATTCATACCAGCTCTGTAACTGAAAGATTTTATTGAATAACAGGATGGAATTAAAATAAAATAAATTCTTGTTCAAAAAGAAGTAACATTCCTGATATGCTTTAAACTGTTCAAAAGTCTAGAAGGCAAAGTGTTACATACCCTGCTGACTCTTCCAGGGCCTGACTGGACTGTACAGTGTATCACTACATGGAGATGTCCTTGATAATCCAAGGGCCTTTTATTCTTTCCTCTGTCTGTGATTCTGCCAGAGCGCAGCAGGGGATAAAGTAAATGTGAGAACGCATGAGTGGACAAAAAAAAAAGCAAAAGATGCATGCCTTACAGAGGTTAATTCACACAATACTGGGGTAATTAATTGCCACTAGCTTGGGAGTGGATATATGGGATTGAGGGGATCCTAATGCCTATGAGAACGGAGGCTTAAAAATAAAGAATCTTTCATATTTTTAAGAAAAGAAATCTTGTAATACAATATCAGTGTCACATTTTAAAATGCTGAAGACGTTAGATTTCATACCCAGATTTAGGCAGCAATAATACATGCCCTATTCAAGATGTAATTGCAGTATATGTATCACTTGTCTAGATTTAGTCAGCAAGGCTACAGTTATAATGAGAACTTCCCACTCTCACTTAATTTTCCCACTGAATATATTTTTATTTCATTACAGAGAAGTATTCCTATGGGAAACTGCACTGCCAAACTTTTGGCAGAGGTGAGGTAAAATATTTTGAAATCCTTACTCAAGCTGAGTAAAGGGTGCTTTCCTAAAGCACTGGAGGAACCTGACACCCTGTTTTTAAAGGGGGATGTTTTCGATAAAATGGCCTTTGTTCTTTGTACTTTTGCTTACACCCATACACCTATGGATATTGTGAATGAATTTAACTCACCTCGCACAATTATTTTAATTTCAGGGTAAATACTTATACTTTCAAGTGTGAATGTGTTTTGTAGCATTGTCACATCTTTCAGTCTGTGGTAAATACCATCTATTATTTGAGAAATTAGCAGATGTGTATCTACAGACTCGTGGCAGCTTAACAGTGTACATCATCAGAGGTTAAATCCAGTTATTATAAGTGCTTTATATGCACAAAAATCACTGGCACACACGCCAGTCCACCTCAGTTTACTTCCTAGGGGAATATGTTCAATACTTGCATTTAGGATCAGAATTCTTACTAAGAGTCAGTTAAATGTGTCCTTTTAACTTCTGTGAATGCTTTTGAAATTGCCCCTTTATTTGAACTATGTGAAGACAGCCATAATCATTACAACTGTTTACTCAGACCAAAAAAAATAGCACATTGTGTTGTTTTGTGTGGCTTTTATGCTACGTGAAGAGTAGTAGAACAAGAGAGAGGAACTGACAAACTGAAAGACAACTGTATGGAAAGTTATATGCCTATTATCGTGGTTTAACATCAGCTGGCAACTAAGCACCACACAGCCACTCACTCACTTCCCCCTGGTGGGATGGGGGAGAGAATCAGAAGGGTAAAAGTGAGAAAACTTGTGGGTTGAGATAAAAACAGTTTAATAATTAAAAAGAAATACAATAGCAACAACAATAACAATAAATTGTAAGGAAAAGAGAAAAAAATAACAGAGAGAGAGGAAAATAAAGCCCAAGACAACCCCTCCAAACTTTTGGTGCATCTCCAACCTACTTGCTGGCGGAACAGTGTGAGGAGCAGAAAAGGACTTAATGCTGTGTAAGCACTGCTCAGCAGTAACTAAAACATCCCTGTATTATCAACACTGTTTCCAGCACAAAACCAAAACACAGCCCTATACAAGCTACTATGAAGAAAATTAACTCTATCCCAGCCAAAACCAGCACATTCTCCACCCCTTATTCCATACCATTTATGTCATGTTCAGGTCCCACCCTATTGCAATACATCCTCATTAACCACCCCTTCCCCCCGTAAACTGAAATTTCCATAAATATCCATAAAATGTTCATTGAGTTTATTTGGTCTATGACTTTGGGCTCCATCTGTTATGGTGGTCACTCAGGACAGGAGAGGTGATGTGTTGTGTGGAGTTACTGGGCACCAAAGCCAGCTCAGGTCGGGTCACTGCTGCACTTGCACTGCTTCTTGTAAGGTGTGTCCTCCATTGGTTCAGGTGGTTCCTGCTATAGTAATTCCCATAACATGCAACTCAAATCATGGGTTACAACAATTTAAAGGTATATCCATTACATTCCCCACCCCTGGTCCCTTTGGACTAGGCCATAAGGTTTAACATTGCAATGAATTCTTCCTCTTGCCTCTAGCTTGGCTAGCAGCAAGAGGTTCCTACTATAAAACCTTTGATATATGACAGTCACAGCAGTGGTGACATACAGCATCATGTAATACTGCCATTGTACAACTGAAATCATGGATTATTTTCACCCAGGATTAAATCACCGTGAGGTACACATTGGACTTCCCCATTACCCACCAAGTGCACCCAGGTCCTTGAGCAAAACCAATACCACAAATAAGTTTACCCTTTCCTGAGGAAGGAATAACCCAGACTGTTTTTCCTAGCCGGTTCCTTGTATGTACTATGGGGAACTTATCTCCTTCCACAGTGCGCAGGGGTTTTGATTGGGCAGGGCCAGGTCAACTGGCAGATCCTCTAGTGTTTCTAGCCAGGTGGCTTCTGCTAAATGTGCATCCCAATACTTGAATGTCCCAGCACCCATTGCTCTCAGTGTAGCTTTTAACAGTCCATTGTATCATTCGATTTTCCCAGAGGCTGGTGCATGATAAGGGGATATGATACACCCACTCAATGCCATGCTCCTTGGCCCAGGTGTCTATGAGGTTGTTTCGGAAATTAGTCCTGTTGTCCAATTCAATTCTTTCAGGGGTGCCATGTCACAATAAAACTTGCTTTTCAAGGCCCAAGACAGTGTTCTGGGCAGTGGCATGGGTCACAGGGTATGTTTCCAACCATCCAGTAGTCACTTCCACCATTGTAAGCACATGGTGTTTGCCGTGGCAGGTTCATGGTAGTGTGATATAATCAATCTGCCAGGCTTCCCCATATTGATATTTCAGCCATTGTCCTCTATACCAAAAAGGCTTTAGCCATTTGGCCTGTTTGATTATGGTGCACGTTTTACATTCATGGATAACCTGTGCAATGGCATCAATAGTCAAGTCCACCCTGGATCATGAGCAGATTTGTATGTTCCATCCCTTCCTAAATGTCCTGATGTGTCATGGGCCCATAGAGCTATAAATAGCTCACCCTTATGTTGCCAGTCCAGATCCACCTGAGCCACTTCAATTCTAGCAGCCTGGTCCACCTGCTCATTGTTTCAATGTTCTTCAGTGGCCCGACTCTTTGGTATGTGAACATCTATGTGACGTACTTTTACAAACAGGTTCTCCACCCGGGCAGCAATATCTTGCCATAATTCAGCAGCCCAAATGGGTTTACCTCTGTGCTGCCAGTTGCTCTGCTTCCATTGCCGTAGCCACCCCCACAGGGCATTTGCCACCATCCATGAGTCAGTATAGAGATAGAGTACTGGCCACTTTTTCAGCAATGTCTAAAGCCAGCTGGATGGCTTTCACCTCTGCAAACTGACTTGATTCACCTTTTCCTTCAGCAGTTTCTGCGACTAGTCGTGTAGGACTCCACACAGCAGCTTTCCACCTCCGATGTTTTCCCACAATACCACAGGATCCACCTGTAAACAGGGCATATTGCTTTTCATTTTCTGGTAGTTTCTATACAGTGGGGCCTCTTCAGCACGAGTCACCTCCACTGGCGGCACTCCGAAGTTTTGGCCTTCTGGCTAGTCCATGATCACTTCCAGAATACCTGGGCATGTGGGATTTCCCATTTGAGCCCATTGTGTGATCAGTGCGACCCACTTTTTACTGCATGTAGCATCAGTTGCATGATGTGTAGAGGAGACCCTCTCTTTGAACATCTAGCCCAACACAGGCAATTGAGGTGCCAAAAGGAGCTGTGTTTCAGTACCAACCACTTCTGAAGCAGCTTGAACTCCTTCATATGCTGCTAATATTTCTTTTTCAGTTGGGGTGTAACGGGCTTCAGATCCTCTATATCCCCAGCTCCAAAACCCTAGAGGTCGACCTCGAGGCAGGGACACCTTCTACTAGACCAGGTTGCTCAAAGCCCCATCCAACCTGGCCTTGAACACTTCCAGGGATGGGGCATCCACAACCTCTCTGGGCAACCTGTTCCAGTGCCTCATCACTGAACTGCAAAACAGAAGTCCCTTCATCAGGGTCAAAAGTACAATCAGCCCTTCTACTCCGCCCAACAGATACCAGAGCAGTAATTTTCCTGGATGGATGCTTTCTGGCTGTTGTTTTTCCTTGCAATTCCTGTACCCGAGCTTCTAGTCTCCAGGTAGGTTCACCATCTCATTTCCTCATGTCCTCCCCCTGGTCACCCAGGAAAAGCCACTGGGTTGCACATGGTGTGCGCCACCGGTACCCTCTCCCTTGAACAGAAAAAGGCTGACTCAATAGCTGAGACCATGGTTGATGTGGGTGAGGAAGCCCTATCCTTCTCGGACTGGTCAGACAATTTTTGTGTCAGTTTCTCTACAGCCAAGATGTAAGGAAGTGAGATTATCTTTGTATTCTTGGAGTTGGTTGGCCAATCCATCCGTAGTTGGTGCCTCCGTGTCTGTCCAGCTCATTATCACCAGGGTGTTGGCATATGACATCAGTGCACTTCATACAAACTTTCGCCACATGGACCGCATGCGCTGGATTTCATCCAGGTCTTTGGATACCTGGTTGTCATCCAGGTTGTTATAGATCACCTCCACCACAGCTAACTAATTTACCAGACTTGCTTCTGGGACTTCAGGGGAAATGACAGGAGGCACTCAAAGAGCCAGTAGTTCTCACTGGAGAGCTTTCACTTGAAATAATAAAAGTACCAGAGTATGTCTTCTTTAAAATTTCCTAATCAAATTCAAACCATAGTTCTCAGGCAGGTTTGCACAGCTGTATGACTCTTGCTTTCTGTTAACAGAACTGGAAAAATTTGCTTCTTTATCATAGTCCTTAATCTGCTCACAGTTAAGAAGATTCAGCTCCATCTTGTGTAGGAGCAGACTTTTTCGTACCAGGAATGTCTTGATTTTATCCCCATTATGATGATATTCTGAATTATTGAAGCAGCTGTGGCCACATGCATAAAGTTTTAGTTGATACTAAATATTAAAAATTATTCCCAAATATTTACCTTAAAATACTAGTAGTAAATTGCCAAGCTAATTCATAATTCTTTCCCCATGCAGTGTTTTAAATTAATTTCTGCAACTGACATTTATTTTTGAAAGTGTAAATTAGATATGAAGTTGAACTAATTCTGAGCCAGATAAGAAATGAAGATGACAGACAATAAATTAAGGTAGTCTCTCTTAAGTCATAGGATAATATGATAAAAATAAAAGGTTTCTTTCCTTAATAATAATGAACAAGATAGGATTACATCTGAGTGAGTGAATTTTGCCACTAGATAACATTACTATGCTAAAGAAACAGGAAATAACTCAGGAATATAGAAGTGACTACTGGATTAGCAAGCATTTAAAAATTCCCCTTGTATTAAGTAAGCCATATGCTAGTGGCTGGCTTAGTGGACGTACTGTAGGAACCATTGACTAATTAGTCTTTAACTGAAGGAGTGCAAAGATGACTAGAAGAAAAAGCCCAAGAAGAAGTCAGTGCCAAAGAAATCAAGGAGAAAATCAGAAAACAGTTTGACATAGCCTGGCTACCTCAACTAACTAAATGTTATTAATGGGATGCAGAAAGGTCTGACAGATGACCAGAGGCGGCTAGTGGGAAAGAAACCAACATTTGTTTGGGGAAGAGTCTTTAATACTATTATTGTTATTATCCTTGTTGATGTGATTGTCATTGTAGTGGTTGTTGTTGTTGTTGTTATTGGTTTTGAATCCCACTTCTTAAAGGGAAAAAGCAAAATCAGAATTTTGGGCAGGTTTGTGTCTTCTTCATTGGAGTTTGGCAAATAGAAGCAGCAGCAATGGCAAATGAACCCCCCCCAACTGTTTTTTGTATTCTGTCCTTTCTGTTTCCTAAACAAAAAGGGATCTGTATGATGTATTTCAGCTGCAGAAATACTTTTCTTCTCCAGTGTGTTCCTTTTTTTGGGGGGTGTGAATCTCAAAACTTTTTTGGCATATCAGATAAAAAGGCTGAATTTTGTCAATCTTCAACTCTGAAAATCTATCAGACAAAGGAGGTGGGCAGAGAAGGATTCTGTAGTATTGAAGCAATTTATGTCTTTGCGGTTCAAGACATTTTCAGAGAAAGAGCAAGCAGCTGACGTACATGCTACGCATATGCCTTTCACACAGGAAAGCAGCAGTCAGGTGGTGAAACCACTTAGTTCTCACATGCTTCTGCTACTTAGAAATATATGTAAGCATGTTACTTATCAGCCATAGATTTTCACTGTATGATATTGTGAAACCAAAATGTGATTTCTTTGCTCCAGCTAATTCTCATGATGAAGTCTGCAAGCCTTTGTTTTGCTGAGTAAAACCTGAAGCTGCAGCACCAATTAGTCTATTACAATACTTTTCTGTGATCTAGTGCAGTTCTATCCTCTGCAGATTTATACTCCCTTGAGTTCCATGTCTCACCACCTTCCTAGTTTGGTTGAGGTAAATTGTTCTTTAGGAGGTACAGGTGGCAGTATGATATGAAGCGGTGATAAACCATAGTGGGAGAAGATACTAGGAAGACAAAGGATCCTTGTAGCCTCAGTATGCATTTCAAAGAAGAAAGCCACAATTCTATTCCACAAATGCTACTGTCTAAACATACCCACTGGAACACAAAGTTGATGCTCAAAGGAGTAAACGTTGCTTCAACAAATAACATGTGCTTGTGGTAAGACCTGGTGTGTTGAAATACTTGCCAGTTCTACCTTGAAATCTCTTCCTCTTTTCTTAGCATCAGTAAAAATAAATATGTACATTTTCTAGTTGGGAGGGATTTGCTGCAGCTCTTCTTGGTTGTTGCCGAAAAGGTTTCAGAGGCTTTATTATAGGAGAACTCTTAAATAAAGCTCATCACTATGAAGATGATGCAGTTGGTTGATACACAGTCAGTGCTTGGCATTTCTAGCACAGCTTTCAGTACATCCCTGCTTACAGAACTTGATTTTTAAAATGGAATGACTAAATTTTAAATACAAGAACATAAAGTATACTAGAAAACTGCAGAAACAACTCTTAGCATTTGGGGGCTAAAACTTAAGTAATGTTTTTTTTCTTTGGTGGTCAGGAATGTACATCTGTAGTCTGATCTTTATGTTTCACAGTTTCAGCTGTGTGAAAGATTGGTTATAGGAATGATAAACAATAAAAAATAAAACTGTGCTGTTGGGATAAAGTAGAACTGCACGAAGAAAAAGAATTTTAGAACTATATTGTGGTGGGTTTTTTTTCTTTCCAGGTAGTTATTATTCCTGTGCTCATGCATCTTATAGATTTTATAGATCATAGAATCATAGAATCATAGAATCATTTCGGTTGGAAAAGACCTTCAAGATCATCAAGTCCAACCATTAACCATGCCACCTAAACCACGCCCTGGAGTACCCTGTCCACTCGCTTTTTGAATACTTCCAGGGATGGTGACTCAACCACTTCCCTGGGCAGCCAGTTCCAATGTTTGACAACCCTCTCAGTAAAAAAATTTTTCCTAATATCTAACCTAAATCTCCCTTGCCTCAACTTGAGGCCATTTCCTCTTGTCCTATCTCCAGACACCTGACAGAAGAGACCAACACCCACCTCACTACAACCCCCTTTCAGGTAGTTGTAGAGAGCGATAAGGTCTCCCCTCAGCCTCCTCTTTTCTAGACTGAACAACCCCAGATCCCTCAGCCGCTCCTCATAAGACTTGTGCTCAAGGCCCCTCACCAACTTGGTTGCCCTTCTCTGGACACGCTCTAGCAGCTCAATGTCTTTCCTGTAGTGAGGGGCCCAAAACTGAACACAGGACTCGAGGTGCGGCCTCACCAGTGCTGAATACAGGGGAACAACCACCTCCCTGTTCCTGCTGGCCACACTGTTCCTGATACAGGCTAGGATGCCGTTGGCCTTCTTGGCCACCTGGGCACACTGCTGGCTCATATTCAGCCAGCTGTCAACCAGCACCCCCAGGTCTTTCTCTGCCGGGCAGCTTTGCAGCCACTCTTCCCCAAGCCTGTAGCGCTGCATGGGGTTGCCGTGACCGAAGTGCAGGACCCGGCACTTGGCCTTGTTAAACTTCATATGATTGGCCTCAACCCATCGATCCAGCCTGTCCAGATTTCTCTGTAGAGCCTTCCTACCCTCAAGCAGATCGACCCTGCCTCCCAACTTGGTGTCGTCTGCAAACTTGCTGAGGGTGCACTCGATCCCCTCATCCAGATCATCAATAAAGATATTAAACAGAACAGGGCCCAACACCAAGCCCTGGGGAACACCACTTGTGACCCACCGCCAACTGGATTTCACCCCATTCACCACGACCCTCTGGGCTCGGCCATCCAGCCAGTTTTTCACCCAGTGAATAGTGCACTTATCCAGGCCACGAGACGCCAGCTTCTCCAGGAGTATGCCATGAGAGACAGTGTCAAAGGCCTTGCTGAAGTCTAGGAAAATAACATCCACAGCCTTTCCCTCATCCACTAGGCGGGTCACCTGGTCATAGAAGGAGATCAGGTTGGTCAAGCAGGACCTGCCTTTCGTAAACCCATGCTGACTGGGCCTGATCCCCCTCTTATCCTGGACTTGCCATGTGAGTGCTTTCAAGACAAACCATTCCATAATCTTCCCCGGTACCGAGGTCAGGCTGACAGGCCTGTAGTTCCCCGGATCCTCCCTCTGACCCTTCTTATAAATGGGAGTCACATTGGTAAGCCTCCAGTCCTCTGGGACCTCCCCTGTTGACCAGGAACGCTGATAGATGATGGAGAGTGGCTTGGCAAGGACCTCAGCCAGTTCCCTCAGTACTCTTGGATGGATCCCATCGGGTCCCATAGATTTGTGAGTGTCCAGATGGCGTAACAGGTCCCTAACTAATTCCTCCTGGATTAAGGGGGGTATGTTATGCTCTTCATCCTTACCTTCCAGCTCATGGGGTGGAGTACCCTGAGGATGACTGGACTCACTATTAAAGACTGAGGCAAAGGAGGCATTAAGTACCTCGGCCTTTTCCTCATCACTGGTTGCTACATTCCCTTCTGTATCCATTAAAGGAAAGATATTCTCCTTGGGATTCTTTTTACTGTTAACATATTTGTAAAAACATTTTTTGTTGTCCCTTACGATAGTGGCCAGATTTAGTTCTAGCTGAGCTTTCGCCTTTCTAATTTTCTCTCTGTATGATCTAACAAGATCCCTGTACTCCTCCCAAATTGCCCACCCTTTCCTCCAGAGATGATAAACTCTCCTTTTTTTCTTAAGTCCTAGCAAAAGCCCCCCATTCAGCCAGGTGTGGTATAAATAAAAGCATGCTGATGTACATAGGGGATTTTGTTTTGTTCTTGCAATTATTATCAGAGCTTAAAAAATGTCCTGGTTGTAGAAAGCTGAAGTTGCCTGACAGAATGTCCTGGGTTCAGCTGGGATAGAGTTAATTTTTACAGGAACCTGGGAGGTGGGGGGGCATAGCCGGGGCAGCTGACCTGAACTAGCCAAGGAGCTATTCCATACCATGTGACATCATGCTCAGTATATAAATGGGGAGCGGGCCGGGGGGAGGGCTCTGGACTTTCAGTGGCGGAGCATCGGGTTCTGGGTGGTGAGCAGTTGCACTGTGCATCACTCTTTTTGTATATTCTTTCATTAGTACCGTTGTTGTTGTAACCTTTTTTTTGTGTTGTCCCAGTAACCTGCCCTTGTCTCAACCCTCGAGGTTCCAGTTTTTTTTTCTTTTCTCTCCTCCGTCTCCTCCCTATCCCACCGGAGGGGAGCGGGAGGAGTGAGCGAGCGGCTGCGTGGTCCTTTGTTACCGGCTGGGCTGAAACCACGACAGTCCTTTTTGGCGCCCAACGTGGGGCACGAAGGGCTGAGATAACGACAGATCTGGCCAGAGCGTGTTGAAACAAATTTGTCATACGCATTTCTTATATTAGATAAATGGATGTTAGTCACAATGTTGATTCATTTGTTTACATGGTGGCGTTTTGTAAGTTCTTATGTGCTCTATGTATTGCCTGTAGTTACGTTTCTCACCTCTGGGAGAGTGATTGGGATTATCATTTTGCTGTACTGGGCAATGTTGACTTGTGAAATGATTACATCACTGGTCATGAGGTTAAGCTGGTATCTGTATGAGGCAGTGATATCATTTCCATACTTCGGGCACCTTCTATCGGATTTTATTGGTAATTACACTCACTCCATGGGGAAGTTAGGGGGGGATACGTCCCCCCATCCGTTCGCCTCCCTTCTCTCCTTCCGACTAATTACAACAGCTTTTGAGAATTTTTAATATCCTTGGGATGCGCAAGCCAGTGTGCTGTTAGTGCTATGCCTCCTGAATATGTTTCGGGTCTTGTTTAGGGCTACAAAAAGGGTCTTTAAGAGTACCACCCAGAGATCTGCCCCAAAGCTGGATATTCATGGGTGGCACGGCATGTGGGAGGATATGGGCAGGTATCTAGAGAACTTCTCACCTCCAGTGGCTTGGAAGTTCACTCCCAAACAACTACAGAACCCTCATGAAGTGGTAGAATATTTGAAAGAAAAATGCTGTGGCTATTCCAAAGACGTACAACTTGCTGCACTGTGCTGGGCTCTGGCCAGTATCTACCAAACACTGCTTGATATTAGGCAGCACCCTAAGGGGGAAAAGATGGAAAACAGGGCAACAGGCACTGTGGCTACCCAAACCCCAACAACAGGCACCGTGGCTACCTCAACCCCGACAACAGGCACCGTGGCTACCCCTACCCCGGCAACAGGCACCGTGGCTACCCAAACCCCGGTGACAGATACTGCAGCTAAACCAGAGAACCAACCTGTGCCAGTATCAGTCGCCCCTGTACAGAAAAAGAAACACACAAAGAAATCAGTTCGCTTAGTGAGAGATGAAGATGAACCAGGGTCATCGCAAGAACAGGAGGAAGAGGCAGAACCTGAAATAATTACCCGATCTCTATCCCTGAGTGAGTTGCGTGACATGCGAAAAGATTTTAGCCGCCACCCAGGTGAGCACATTGTTACCTGGCTGCTCCGATGCTGGGATATTGGGGCTAGTAGTGTGGAATTAGAGGGTAAGGAAGCCAAGCAGTTGGGATCTCTGTCTAGGGAAGGGGGCATTGACAAGGCGATTGGGAGAAAAACACAAGTCCTCAGCCTCTGGAGGCGACTTCTGTTAGGTGTAAAGGAAAGATACCCCTTCAAGGATGAAGTTACATGTCACCAAGGCAAGTGGACCACCATGGAGAGAGGTATCCAGTACCTGAGGGAATTAGCTGTGCTGGAGGTGATTTATAATGATCCAGAAAATGCGCAGTCACCCACAGATCCAGATGAAGTCCAATGCACACAACCGATGTGGTGGAAGTTTCTACGAAGTGCGCCACCAACCTATGCCAACTCATTGGCAGTAATGTCCTGGAAAGAAGGCTATGGACAAACGGTGGATGAATTGGCTGTCCAACTCCGGCAATACGAAGGAAGTCTCTCTTCCTCCCTATGGGCCTGTGTCTCGGCTGTAGAGGAATTGTCCCGAGAGTTACAGCAATTCAAAGTGGATATGTCCTCCTCCCCACCTGTACAGGCCCGCATCGCAGCTATTGGGAGTAAGCACTCCTCTGCCCAAGAGAGAGGAGAGAGAAAGTACACACGATGGGCTAACCTGTGGTTTTACCTGCGTGACCATGGAGAGGACATGAGGAAGTGGGATGGAAAACCTACCTCAGTCCTGGATGCACGGGTACGGGAGTTGTGAGGAAAAGCAACCAGAAAAGAGGATTCTTCTTGGAAAGCTGCTGCTCCAGTTTCCCGTGAGCAGTCCCCCAGACGCAGTAGATGGGCTGATGCCATTTCTGATCCTCTTGAAGGGACTTCTGATTCATGTGTGCGAAAAGTGAGTAACAGATACTCTGACCAGGATTAGAGGGGCCCTGCCTCCAGCCAGGTGGAGGAGAGGGACAACCGAGTCTACTGGACAGTGTGGATTTGATGGCCTGGCACGTCAGACCCACAGGAATATAAGGCTCTAGTGGACACTGGTGCACAATGCACCCTAATGCCATCAAGTTATAAAGGGGCAGAACCCATCTGTATCTCTGGTGTGACAGGGGGATCCCAAGAGCTAACCGTATTGGAAGCTGAAATGAGTCTAACCGGGAATGAGTGGCATAAACACCCCATTGTGACTGGCCCAGAGGCCGCGTGCATCCTTGGTATAGATTATCTCAGGAGGGGGTATTTCAAGGACCCAAAAGGGTACCGTTGGGCCTTTGGTATAGCTGTATTGGAGACGGAGGGCACTGAACAGCTGTCTACCCTGCCTGGTCTCTCTCAAGACCCTTTGGTTGTGGGGTTGCTGAAGGTTGAAGAACAACAGGTGCCAATTGCTACCACGACGGTGCACCGGCGGCAATATCGCACCAACCGAGACTCCCTGATCCCCATCCATAAGCTGATTCGCCAACTGGAGACCCAAGGACTGATCAGCAAGACTCACTCACCTTTTAATAGTCCCATATGGCCCGTGCGGAAATCTAATGGGGAATGGAGACTAACAGTAGATTATCGTGGGCTGAATGAAGTCACGCCACCGCTGAGCGCTGCTGTGCCAGATATGTTAGAGCTTCAATATGAACTGGAATCCAAGGCAGCTAAGTGGTATGCCACAATTGACATTGCTAATGCATTTTTCTCCATTCCTTTGGCAGCGGAGTGCAGGCCACAGTTTGCTTTCACTTGGAGGGGCGTCCAGTACACCTGGAATCGACTGCCCCAGGGGTGGAAACACAGCCCCACTATTTGCCATGGACTGATCCAGGCTGCACTGGAAAAAGGTGAAGCTCCAGAACACCTGCAGTACATTGATGACATCATTGTATGGGGCAACATGGCAGAAGAAGTTTTTGAGAAAGGGAAGAAAATAATCCAAATCCTTTTGAAGGCTGGTTTTGCCATAAAAGAAAGTAAGGTCAAGGGACCTGCACAGGAGATCCAGTTCTTAGGAGTAAAATGGCAAGACGGGCGTCGTCACATCCCTATGGATGTGATCAACAAAATAGCAGCTATGTCCCCACCGACTAATAAAAAGGAAACACAGGCTTTCTTAGGTGTTGTGGGTTTTTGGAGAATGCATATTCCAAATTACAGTCAAATTGTAAGTCCTCTCTACCAAGTTACCCGGAAGAAGAACGATTTTAAATGGGGGCCTGAGCAACGACAAGCCTTTGAACAAATTAAGCGGGAGATTGTTCATGCAGTAGCTCTTGGGCCAGTCCGGGCAGGACAAGATGTTAAAAATGTGCTCTATACTGCAGCTGGGGAGAATGGCCCTACCTGGAGCCTCTGGCAGAAAGCACCTGGGGAGACCCGAGGCCGACCCCTGGGGTTTTGGAGTTGGGGATACAGAGGATCCGAGGCTCGCTATACTCCAACTGAAAAAGAGATATTGGCAGCATACGAAGGAGTTCGAGCTGCCTCAGAAGTGGTTGGTACTGAAACACAGCTCCTCTTAGCACCCCGACTGCCAGTGCTGGGCTGGATGTTCAAAGGGAAAGTCTCCTCTACACATCATGCAACTGATGCCACGTGGAGTAAGTGGGCCGCACTGATCACACAACGAGCTCGCATAGGAAACCCCAGTCGCCCAGGAACTGTGGAAGTGATCACAGACTGGCCAGAAGGCAAAGATTTTCGAATGTCGCCAGAGGAGGAGGTGACACGGGCTGAAGAGGCCCCACTGTATAATAAACTGCCAGAAAATGAGAGGCAATATGCCCTGTTCACTGATGGGTCCTGTCGCATTGTGGGAAAGCATCGGAGGTGGAAGGCTGCTGTATGGAGTCCTACACGACTAGTCGCAGAAACTGCTGAAGGAGAAGATGAATCGAGTCAGTTTGCAGAAGTGAAAGCCATCCAGCTAGCGTTAGACATTGCTGAAAGAGAGAAGTGGCCAGTGCTCTATCTCTATACTGACTCATGGATGGTGGCAAATGCCCTGTGGGGGTGGCTACAGCAATGGAAGCAGAGCAACTGGCAGCACAGAGGTAAACCCATCTGGGCGGCCGCACTGTGGCAAGATATTGCTGTTCGGATAGAGAAGCTAGTGGTAAAAGTACGTCACGTAGATGCTCATGTACCCAAGAGTCGGGCCACTGAAGAATATCAAAATAACCAGCAGGTGGATCAGGCCGCCAGGATTGAAGCGGCTCAGGTGGACCTGGACTGGCAACATAAGGGTGAGCTATTTATGGCTCGGTGGGCCCATGATACCTCGGGCCATCAGGGAAGAGATGCAACATATAGATGGGCTCGTGATCGAGGGGTGGACTTGACCATGGACACTTGTGATGGGTTAACCCTGGCTGGACGCCAGGTGCCCACCAGAGCTGTTCTATCACTCCCCCTCCTTCTCAACTGGACAGGGGAGAGAAAATATAACAAAGAGATTGTGGGTTGAGATAAGGATAGGAGAGATCACTCACCAATTACCGTCACGGGCAAAACAGACTCAGTTTGGGGAAAAAATTAACTTGATTTATTACAAATCAACCGGAGTAGGGTAATGAGAAATAAAACCAAATCTCAGAACACCTTCCCTCCACCCCTCCCTTCTTCCCGGGCACAACTTCACTCCCGGATTCTCTACCAACCCCCCAGCGGCACAGGGGGACAGGGATGGGGTTTACGGTCAGTTCATCACACGTTATTTTCTGCCGCTTCATCCTCCTCAGGGGGAGGACTCATCACACTCTTCCCCTGCTCCAGCGTGGGGTCCCACCCACGGGAGACAGTCCTCCACGAACTTCTCCAACGTGGGTCCTTCCCACTGGCTGCAGTTCTTCACGAACTGCTCCAGCATGGGTCCTTTCCACGGTGTGCAGTCCTTCAGGCACAGACTGCTCCAGCGTGGGCCCCCCACGGGGTCACAAGTCCTGCCAGAAAATCTGCTCTGTGGCCTCCTCTCTCCACAGATCCGCAGGTCCTGCCAGGAGCCTGCTCCAGCGCGGGGTTCCCACGGGGTCACAGCCTCCTTCGGGAACCCACCTGCTCCGGCGTGGGGTCCTCCACGGGCTGCAGGTGGATATCTGCTCCACCGTGGACCTCCATGGACTGCAGGGGGACAGCCTGCCTCACCATGGTCTTCACCACGGGCTGCAGGGGAATCTCTGCTCCGGCGCCTGGAGCATCTCCTCCCCCTCCTTCTTCACTGACCTTGGTGTCCGCAGGGTTGTTTCTCTTACATGTTCTCACTCCTCTCTCCGGCTGCCGAAATACCGCCGTCCCAACTTTTTTCCTTCTTAAAAATGTTATCACAGAGGCGTTACCACTATCGCTGATTGGCTCGGCCTTGGCTGGCGGCGGGTCTGTCTTAGAGCCGGCTGGTATGGGCTCTGTCGAACACAGGGGAAGCTTCCAGCAGCTTCTTACAGAAGCCACCCCTGTAACCCCACCCGCTACCAAAACCTTGCCACACAAAACCAATACAACACTATCGCACAGGTTATCCATGAATGTGAAACATGTGCTGCAATTAAGCAAGCCAAGCAGCTAAAACCCCTGTCGCATGGAGGGCGATGGCTGAAATATAAACAGTGGGAGGCCTGGCAGATTGACTATATCACACTCCCACGAACCCGCCAAGGCAAGTGCCATGTGCTTACAATGGTGGAAGCAACCACTGGATGGCTGGAAACATATCCTGTGTCCCACGCCACTGCCCAGAACACTATCCTGGGCCTTGAAGAGAAAGTTTTATGGCGACATGGCACCCCAGAAAGAATCGAGTCGGACAACGGGACTCACTTCCGAAACAACCTCATAGACACCTGGGCCAAAGAGCATGGCATTGAGTGGGTATATCACATCCCTTATCACGCACCAGCCTCCGGAAAAATCGAACGATACAATGGACTGCTGAAAACTACATTGAGAGCAATGGGGGGTGGAACTTTCAAACATTGGGATACACATTTAACAAAAGCCACCCGGTTAGTTAATACTAGAGGATCTGCCAATCGGGCTGGCCCTGCCCAACCAAGACTTCCACATACTGTAGAAGGAGATAAAGTCCCTGTAGTGCGCATGAGAAGTATGTTAGGAAAGGCAGTCTGGGTTAGTCCCCCCTCAAGCAGAGACAAACCCATCCAAGGGGTTGTTTTTGCTCAGGGACCTGGGTGCACCTGGTGGGTGATGCAGAAGGATGGGGAAGTTCGATGTGTACCTCAGGGAGATTTGATTTTGGGAGAGAATAGCCAGTGAATTAGGCTGTATGATATTTAACTGCCAAATAACCTGCCAATTTATGTCATTGTATCTATAGTGTCTATATGCCATATCAAGGGTATTACTGTAAGAATTACCCAAATGACTGAAGGATGGACTTTGAAACCGAGCCAAGTACAACAGTGATAGAACTTGAACTGGCACCCAGCAATTTCCTCAAGATCAGCCTCTTCGACCTGCAGGCCAAGGGTGTGGGTTGCACCAAATGTACCGGCCACAAGCTCCAGAGGCAGCATACAACAACCTAACACCTCACACCATCTCTCTTATCCTGAAGAACTGTTACAACAGATGGAGCCCCAAAGTCATGGACTAAATAAAATTGATGGACACATTGGAGGGATAGCCCATCGACTAAGGGAATACTATTTGTGTGTGTGTGTGGGGGGGGGGTGTCCATATACATATATATAAAAGACAAGGAAAGTGGTAGTAGTTGATTGGAAAATGTAAGATCTGGGCATGATGTAGATGGTATAGAATAAGGGGTGGATAATGTCCTGGGTTCAGCTGGGATAGAGTTAATTTTTACAGGAACCTGGGAGGTGGGGGGGGGTGGGGGCATAGCCGGGGCAGCCGACCTGAACTAGCCAAGGAGCTATTCCATACCATGTGACATCATGCTCAGTATATAAATGGGGAGCGGGCCGGGGGGAGGGCTCTGGACTTTCGGTGGCGGAGTGTCGGGTTCCGGGTGGTGAGCAGTTGCACTGTGCATCACTCTTTTTGTATATTCTTTCATTAGTACCGTTGTTGTTGTTGTAACCTTTTTTTTGTGTTGTCCCAGTAACCTGCCCTTGTCTCAACCCTCGAGGTTCCAGGTTTTTTTTCTTTTCTCTCCTCCGTCTCCTCCCTATCCCACTGGAGGGGGGCGGGAGGAGTGAGCGAGCGGCTGCGTGGTCCTTTGTTACCAGCTGGGCTGAAACCACGACACAGACCTAAGTGGAAGATGAGGGACAGGTGTTGGTCTTAGATCTTTCTTACACCCTGTAATTTGAATAGTGTGTCTGAGTATGAAACAGCAGCTTAATTGCTCTTGAAGGAGGAGTCATCTAGGGTTTGGTTTTGTTTTCTTTTTTGGTTCCTTCCACAGTGTCTTGCTGTTGTGAAATAACATGCTCTACACAAATCTATCTATTCCCCAACCTGTCTTTTCACCCCTGTGGTGGGTTGACCCTGGCTGGGTGCCAGGTGCCCACCAAAGCCGCTCTATTACTCCCCCTCCTCAACTGGACAGGGGAGAGAAAATATAACAAAGGGCTCGTGGGTCAAGATAAGGACAGGAGATATCACTCACCAATTACCGTCACGGGCAAAACAGACTCAGCTTGGGGAAAATTAATTCAATTTATTACCAATCAACCAGAGTAGGGTAATGAGAAATAAAACCAAATCTCAGAACACCCTCCCTCCACCCCTCCCTTCTTCCTGGACACAACTTCACTCCTGGATTCTCTACCAACCCCCCTAGTGGCGCAGGGGAATGGGGAATGGGGTTTACAGTCAGTTCATGACACGTTATTTTCTGCCGCTTCATCCTCTTCAGGGGCAAGAGTCATCACACACTTCCCCTGCTCCAGCATGGGGTCCCTCCCACAGCAGACAGTACTCCACAAACTTCTCCAACGTGGGTCCTTCCTATGGGCTGCAGTTCTTCACAAACTGCTCCAGCATGGGTCCCTTCCACGGCGTTCAGTCCTTCAGGCACAGACTGCTCCAGCGTGGGTCCCCCTTGGGGTCACAAGTCCTGCCAGAAAACCTGCTCTGTAGGCTCCTCTCTCCACAGATCCGCAGGTCCTGCCAGGAGTCTGCTCCAGCGCGGGGTTCCCACGGGGTCACAGCCTCCTTCGGGCACCCACCTGCTCCGGCGTGGGGTCCTCCACGGGCTGCAGGTGGATATCTGCTCCACCGTGGACCTCCATGGACTGCAGGGGGACAGCCTGCCTCACCATGGTCTTCACCACGGGCTGCAGGGGAATCTCTGCTCCGGCGCCTGGAGCATCTCCTCCCCCTCCTTCTTCACTGACCTTGGTGTCCGCAGGGTTGTTTCTCTCACATGTTCTCACTCTCTCTCCGGCTGCCGTTTCTGTGTCCCAGCAATGTTTTTTCCTTCTTAAAAATGTTATCCCAGAGGCGTTACCACTGTCGCTGATTGGCTCGGCCTTGGCCGGCAGCAGATCTGTCTTAGAGCTGGCTGGTGTCGACTCTGTAGGACACAGGGGAAGCTTCGCGCATCTTCTCACAGAAGCCACCCCTGTAACCCCCCCTGCTACCAAAACCTTGCCACAAAAAGCCAATACAGATGGCACTCAGGATGACCTGCTCCATAACCTTCCCCGGCACCGAGGTCAGGCTGACAGACCTGTAGTTCCCTGGATCCTCCTTCCGGCCATTCTTGTAGATGGGCGTCACATTTGCTAACCTCCAGTCAACTAGGACCTCCCCGGTTAGCCAGGACTGCTGATAAAGGATTGAATGTGGCTTGGTGACCGCTTCCACCAGCTCCCTCAGTACCCTTGGGTGGATCCCATCCGGCCCCATAGACTTGAGTGTGTCTAAGTGGTGTAGCAGGTTGCTAACCATTTCCCCTTGGATTATGGGGGCTTCATTCTGCTCCTCATTCCTGTCTTCCAGCTCAGGGGGCTGGGTACCCGGAGAACAATTGGCCTTTCTATTTTCTTCCATTCCTGCAAAAGACAGCTGCCACCATGACCAGAAATAGGACATGATTTTCAGATTAAGAAAACATCTCTAGATTTCCACTCATTTCTCTTATAGATCAACCTGTTTGAGTCCTATTGGGTTCTATGGAAATTACTCACTTCCCACAGTTGAAAAAGGGGCATCTGAAATGAGTGATGTGCTTACTGACCAGGAAAGGAACAAGTAATGTCTCCATATCATTTTTCTGTTCTGTTATCTGTGCACAGCCATCCATTTGAAGAAAAGCTTTTCAAAACAAAAGTAACAACAATATTTGTGCAGTATAGGTATTACGTTGAAACACTGCAAAAGCCTCATGAACAGCAGCTGCATCTGCAGCTCTCCAGTCTATCACGCTTTGCCTCTGCAAACCCATCGAGTTGCTGCTTCCTACTTTATAGGACAAATTCATGTATACGGCCAACAGCTGTAATTTTTTTTAAAAGTAATGGAGCTGTAATTGTTTTTTCTAGGACTGAATATGATTTGGCACTCACCTCTTGGGTGGGTGGGAGTGTTATTGCTTCGTGTTATTTTATTGGGTTTGCATGGCAAGGTTTGGGTAGCTGGGGGGCTACAGGGGTGGCTTCTGTGAGAAGCTGCTAGAAGCTTCCCCTATGTCCCATAGAGCCAGTGCCAGCAGGCTCCAAGACAGACCTGCCGCTGGCCAAGGCCAAGCCAATCAGCGACAGTGGTAGCACCTCTGTGATAACATATTTAAGAAGGGGGGGAGGGGAAAGCTGTGCAGCAGCAGCTGGAGGAGAGGGGTGAGAAACAACCCTGCAGACACCAAGGTCAGTGAAGAAGGAGGGGGAGGAGATGCTCCAGGCACCGGAGCAGAGATTCCCCTGCAGCCCGTGGTGAAGACCATGGTGAGGCAGGCTGTCCCCCTGCAGTCCATGGAGGTCCACGGTGGAGCAGATATCCACCTGCAGCCCATGGAGGACCCCACACTGGAGCAGGTGGATGCCTGAAGGAGGCTGTGACCTCGTGGGAGGCCCGTGCTGGAGCAGACTCCTGGCAGGACCTGTGACCCCAAGGGGGACCAACACTGGAGGAGTCTGTTCCTGAAGGATTGCACCCCATGGAAAAAAACCATGCTGGAGCAGTTCGTGAAGAACTGTAGCCCATGGGAAGGACTCACATTGGAGCAGTTTGTGAAGGACTGTCTCCCGTGGGAGGGACCCCACACTGGAGCAGGGGAAGAATGAGGAGTCTTCCCCCTGAGGAGGAAGAAGCGGCAGAGACAACGTGTGATGAACTGACCACAACTCCCATTCCCCATCCCCCTGTGCTGCTGGGTGAGGAGGAGTTAGAGAAAATCGGGAGTGAAGTTGAGCCCGGGAAGAAGGGAGGGGTGGGGGGAAGGTGTTTTAAGATTTGTTTTTTATTTCTCATTGCCCTACTCTGTCTTCTAATTGGCAATAAATTAAATTAATTTTTCCGAGTTGAGTCTGTTTTGCCCGTGACGGTACTTGGTGAGTGATCTCTCCCTGTCCTTATCTTGACCCACGAGCCCTTTGTTATATTTTCTCTCCCCTGTCCAGTTGAGGAGGGGAGTGATAGAGCAGCTTTGGTGGGCACCTGGCATCTAGCCAGGGTCAATCCACCACAGTTATGCACAGTAACAGTGTATAGGTGCAAAAACACTCTGTTAGCATTGTATCTGACTGTAAAAATCAATCCAGGGAATGATATCTGCATGTACAAAAACTTGGGCTTAAATGACACAAATGTATTTCATTCAAAAGGGAATTGTGCTTTAGAGACAAGGATATAAACTGCAATAATTTTGTAAAATTCAATTTGTTGCATTTTATACATATGGTATGTGTATGTATAGAATACATCAGGAGTATGTATATATGTACAGATGATGCATAAAGGCATGGATATATAGTAGGGGTACAGAAAGGGGAGGAAGGCTTGTGAGAACAGACATTTTGGGCAATTTGCAGTAACAGTTGATCAGGATAACTAGCAATCGGATGAGCCAGTTATGAGGTTCAAACCAGACTGACACCCTACACCTTGTGAGAATTTAAATACACGGATGTTGCAGATTTTGGTGTAAGTCCAGTTAGACTTGACATGACCAAACCAGCCAGACAAACTAATCGCTGTACCCCTCTGCCACAGTTTTCCCACCATCTTGGGCTTGGAAGGGATTTAATCCCATAAAATCTCGTAATGTCTTTGTCCTTTTTGTCTTCTACAATGCAGCGTCTGCAGTTTGACATCATATCCCATCTGTGTATCAGCGGCCTTAACCTCCCCACTGCCACGCTCACTTTAAATGCCTGTTCTTTCCATGAGGTTTTCACAGTATCGCACTGAACCAATGTCAGATCAACACAGTTGAAATGCTCCAGAAGGAATGTAGTTTCTAAAACCTCACCACCTATGGTGTGAAAAGAAACCATAAGGTGCCAAGTCTTTCTCTCACTTATACTGTTGTAATTAGGTGTAACACCACGGAAAACAAGGACGCTGAGCGTGACATGAAGCAGGCATGAAAGGGAGAAGACTCAGCTCCTTGGGGATAATATTTTAAATTAGACACTTCAGCTGGAAGCTATATTTTTTAAAACCTTCTATGTCTTTAAAAAAGCAACTTTTCTCTGGCTCTCGGTTGAGCTCCCCGTGGTGCCGGGTGTCACGGGAGGGCAGCGGGGGGCGTCGCCGCGCAGCCCTCTTGCTCCCACTGGCACAAGCTCCACCAAGAGCAAGGTACGAGAGCCACCAGCACAGGGAGCGCTCCGCATGGCCACGGTCACTTCAGCTCGCCTCGGCCAGGCCTGGCGGTGGGGGGGCGCAGGGGGGTGTGAGGGAAACGCAGCTTCTCCTGCGTGTCTGGAAGCGCCGCCGGGTTCGGCCGCTCCCCTCCCCGACCTGGCACTGCCGGGAGGCAGGGGGAAGGCTGGACGGGGCGAGGCTCGGACGTCGCGCCTGCCGCTGCTGGCCGGCTGCCGCGAGGAGCACCCCGCATGTCACTAGAAACCACTTCAGAGCGCCGGCGGCCGGGGCGCGCCTCTGAGGGCTGCCGTTGCTGTCGCAGGTGGTGCGATAAGAATGGCATTGACGTCAACGAAGGGGAGATGGAGGGCTGCCGGCCCGGGCCCGGGCCCGGGCCCAGGCCCGTGCCCGCGCCCGCGCCCGCCCCGCTGTGCCGCCGCCCGCGGGGTGGGTGCTCGGCCCAGCGCCTCCCACTCTTCCGCCTCTCCGGAAAAGGCAAAAATCCTGCCTTGCCGCGGGGCTGTCATGGGGGAAACTAAAACTCACCCGAGTAATTCCATTTAGGATGATCCCCTGCCTCTTAGCAAAATGAACCGTACCACTCAAGTGCTGCATAGGCGCACCTGGCCACCAAGCAAAAACTAAAAGTCTTTCATTTGTGTGCTGAATCAAAGACACTTGAAATAATTACATGTGGATAGTTAAACCAGGCTTAAAATAAAAAAGGGTGTGACATAAGTAGATTTTCAGAAAAAAAATCTGAAATCAGTACCTGGTGGTACTGATCTCCAAGACAAATTCTCCCTCATTATTACATGGAGTCAAACTCCAGACACTTTCTGAAGAGGAATAACAATATAGCTGTGAAAAATGTAACCACGGCCTGTGGCTCTTGGCACACACACAAGGCAGGTTCTGCCTTCCTAACCTGAAGTGGTCAAGCAGTTGGACTAGATGATTGTAGGTCCCTTCCAACTGAACTATTCTAAACAACACCTCCTGCTCAGAAAGCGTGCATAGATTGTGAAACATATGCTGCCCATTGGAAACGTCTCCACAAGCAGACCAGATAGCAGTTTTTTCTTTTAGAATTAAAGATACAAAATAGTACCAAGCAGGAGCAAATTGTCTGAGATAGATCACTGCTACAGCCCACTGTATTTTGCAACCTGGTTCTACAGCATTTGAAATCTATGTGATCATGTTGATAGACTGTTTTTCATAGCTACTTTGATCTCTAGGTGAGAGAATAGTAATAGATGCTCTTGTAAATTTGTGGTTTTGGTGGAAAAGAAAACAAAGTCTGTTAACTGAAGTCACCTTAAAAAATATTCTGTGATTGCCAAGCTAGAGACTGATGCACTTTTACACAGAGTAGAACTCATTTTGTACTTACTGTATCTGAATCTTCACGAAGTCATGAATATCCCCATAAAGTCATCAAAGTTGCCAATATGATTTCTGTGTACAGTGTCAAATTAAAATCAGACATATTTTTCTAACTGCAAGCAAATCACAACATGGTTTTATCTGACTTTACTCCATCAAATTTATATCTGTTCCATTTAATCTTATTTATGACTTTATCCCTTTTTTGATGTTGGGCAACGGTAATGCTCCTCCACCTCAATATATGCTCAAAAATAGGCTTCAAGTAATATAGCATCAGTATGATGTTAAGTTTCTATGTTTTTGTATTGGGTTTGCATGGCAAGGTTTTGGTAGCACAGGGGCGGCTTCTGTGAGAAGCTGCTAGAAGCTTCCCCTATGTCTGACAGAGCCAATGCCAGCCGGCTCCAAGATGGACCCACCACTGGCCAAGGCTGAGCCAATCAGCAATGGTGGTAGTGCCTCTGGGATAACAGATATAAGAAGGTGTGATGGGTTAACCCTGGCTGGACGCCAGGTGCCCACCAGAGCCGTTCTATCACTCCTCCCTACTCAGCTGGACAGGGGAGAGAAAATATAACAAAGAACTTGTGGGTCGAGATAAGGATAGGAGAGATCACTCACCAATTACCGTCACGGGCAAAACAGACTCAGTTTGGGGAAAATTAACTTGATTTATTACAAATCAACCGGAGTAGGGTAATGAGAAATAAAACCAAATCTAAAAACACCTTCCCTCCACCCCTCCCTTCTTCCCGGGCACAACTTCACTCCCGGATTCTCTACCAACCCCCCAGCGGCACAGGGGGACGGGGATGGGGTTTACGGTCAGTTCATCACACGTTATTTTCTGCCGCTTCATCCTCCTCAGGGGCAGGACTCATCACACTCTTCCCCTGCTCCAGCGTGGGGTCCCACCCACGGGAGACAGTCCTCCACGAACTTCTCCAACGTGGGTCCTTCCCACGGGCTGCAGTTCTTCACGAACTGCTCCAGCATGGGTCTTTTCCACGGTGTGCAGTCCTTCAGGCACAGACTGCTCCAGCGTAGGCCCCCCACGGGGTCACAAGTCCTGCCAGAAAACCTGCTCCAATGTGGGCTCCTCTCTCCACAGATCCGCAGGTCCTGCCAGGAGCCTGCTCCAGCGCGGGGTTCCCACGGGGTCACAGCCTCCTTCGGGAACCCACCTGCTCCGGCGTGGGGTCCTCCACGGGCTGCAGGTGGATATCTGCTCCACCGTGGACCTCCATGGACTGCAGGGGGACAGCCTGCCTCACCATGGTCTTCACCACGGGCTGCAGGGGAATCTCTGCTCCGGCGCCTGGAGCATCTCCTCCCCCTCCTTCTTCACTGACCTTGGTGTCCGCAGGGTTGTTTCTCTTACATGTTCTCACTCCTCTCTCTGGCTGCCGAATACCGCCATCCCAACTTTTTCCCTTCTTAAAAATGTTACCACAGAGGCGTTACCACTATTGCTGATTGGCTCGGCCTTGGCCGGCGGCGGGTCCGTCTTAGAGCCGGCTGGTATAGGCTTTTCTCGAACACAGGGGAAGCTTCCAGCAGCTTCTTACAGAAGCCACCCCTGTAACCCCCCCGCTACCAAAACCTTGCCACACAAAACCAATACAGAAGGGGAAAAAGTTGCTGCAGAACAGAAACTGCAGCCGGAAAGAGGAGTGAGAACATGTAAGAGAAACAACTCTGTAGATATGAAGGTCAGTGAAGAAGGAGGGGGGAGGAGGTGCTCCAGGCACCTGAGCAGATTCCCCTGCAGCCCGTGGTGAAGACCATGGTGAGTCAGGCTGTTCCCCTGCAGTCCATGGAGGTCCACGGTGGAGCAGATATCCACCTGCAGCCCGTGGAGGACCCCATGCCGGAGCAGGTGGGTGCGCCCTGAAGGAGGCTGTGACCCTGTGGGAAGCCCATGCTGCAGCAGGCTCCTGGCAGGACCTGTGTCCCCGTGGAAAGAGGAGCCCACGTTGGAGCAGGTTTTCTGGCAGGACTTGTGACCCCAAGGGGGACCCACGCTGGAGCAGCGTGCTCCTGAAGGACTGCACGCCATGGAAGGGACCCACATTGGAGCAGTTTGTGAAGAACTGCAGCCCGTGGGAAGAACTCACATTGGAGAAGTTTCTGGAGAACTGTCTCCTGTGGGAGGGACCCCATGCTGGAGCAAGGGAAGAGTGAGGAGTCTTCCCCTGAGGAGGAAGGAGCGGCAGAGACAACATGTGACAAACTGACCACAACCCCTATTCCCCATCTCCATATGCCACGCAGGGGGAGGAGTTAGAGAAAATCGGGAGTGAAGTTGTGATACCGAAAAGCCAGTCGAAGAAACTCTCTAAGACTCGTTTTGGAGTTTTAGAAAGCAGGCATTCTTTATTGCAGCGCTGGATGCACGGGGGATAGTTCCACCTAGCGTGCATGCCACAGCTTTAGCACAAACAGGTTATATAGAATAACTAATTGCATAGTAATCAGATTAGTGTACATATACATAAAAATGATTGTAACTGATTATCATAGTACTGCCTACATCCAATCATGCGCAGTGAGGGATCCATTTGAGTTGAAGGGCTGCTTTTGCGACCACCGACCCATTTGAAGTTCTTGCTGGCTGTCCTTGAAGTCTTTATTCTTGTCCTTGTTCTTTGATCTTGAAGCTTAACGCAGTTTCAATCACATGTGGTCAGTTTCAACATTGTTCTCATCTAGCATACAGGAACATCTAGTCATGAGAGCCAAGAACTGCCAAACTTATGAGTAACTACCTCTACTAGTTAATTGCTTGGCTATACTTTTGTCTATTGTTTCAATCATAGTGTTAGTATAAGGTTTCTAATAATTATTTACCAAATCTCACTTTTACAGTCATCTAGCAGCAAACCAGTTTCCATGGCTGGTACAAAATATTAAAACCATCAAAACATTTAGACATACCATACAGAATGTATGGAAATATGCTATCAGTTGTGCCCGGGAAGAAGGGAGGGGTGGGGGGAAGGTGTTTTATGATTTGGTTTTATTTCTCATTACCCTACTCTGGTTTGATTGGTAATAAAATAAGTTAATTTTCCTCAAGTCAAGTCTGTTTTGCCCGTCATGGTAATTGGCGAGTGATCTCTCCCCGTCCTTACCTTGACCCACAAGCCTTTCGTTATATTTTCTCTCCCCTGTCCAGTTGAGGAGGGGAGTGATAGAGCAGCTTTGGTGGGCACCTGGCATCCAGCCAGAGTCAACCCACCAGTTTTAGGGTGGGATTATGTTACAGCACTGCACATAAAGACATTTAGGGGTGTTCTACATTTCTAAAGATTTTTGGAGATTGTGTAAACAGTGAGAATTCTGTCCTTCAAGTCCACCTTAGAGGCATTAATTAAGTTGTTATACAGCAATAGTGTCAGGAAGGAGGCAAATTTCCCTTATCTAGAACATTAACACATGATCAGAAAAACCTCCTCCTAAGCCTCAGGGTCAGCAATCTGCTTAGAGGATCCTTTAACTCTGTGTGTCTTTCCCTCTGTTGACTTTGGATGTGTCATCTGAAAATCCATGTGTTAGGGATATGAAACAACTCCCATTTTCAGAATGAAACGTGGATGTATTCTAAGCCTAGAAAACATAGCTAAAAGAAACAATCTGTGCCTATCTAACTGTGGCAATTTATAACTGGATTATAACTGAATGCTGCTTAAAATGACTAAGTTTCCATAGCCTCATGGATGTGGGAATGAATTCACTTAAGTGAATGTATTGGGTTTGTGTGGCAAGGTTTTGGTAGTGGGGGGGTTACAGGGGCGGCTTCTGTGAGAAGCTGCTGGAAGCTTCCCCTATGTCCCATGGAGCCAATACCAGCCGGCTCCAAGATGGACTGACTACTGGCCAAAGCTGAGCCAATCAGTGATAGTGGTAGTGCCTCTGGGATAACATATTTAAGAAGGGAAAAAATAGTTGCAGGGAGCTCAGAAACGGCAGCCAGGGATTGGAGTGAGAACATGTAAGAGAAACAACCCTGCGGACACCAAGGTCAGTGAAGAAGGAGGGGGAGGAGATGCTCCAGGCGCCGGAGCAGAGATTCCCCTGCAACCCGTGATGAAGACCATGGTGAGGCAGGCTGTCCCCCTGCAGTCCATGGAGGTCCACGGTGGAGCAGATATCCACCTGCAGCCCGTGGAGGACCCCACGCCGGAGCAGGTGGATGCCCGAAGGAGGCTGTGACCCCATGGGAACCCTGCGCTGGAGCATGTTTCTTGGCAGGACCTGTGGAGAGAGGAGCCCACACTGGAGCAGGTTTGCTGGCAGGACTTGTGACCCCGTGGGGGACCCACGCTGGAGCAGTCTGTGCCTGAAGGACTGCATGCCGTGGAAGGGACCCATGCTGGAGCAGTTTGTGAAGAACTGCAGCCAGTGGGAAGGACCCACGTTGGAGAAGTTCGTGGAGGACTGTCTCCCGTGGGAGGGACCCCACGCTGGAGCAGGGGAAGAGTGTGATGAGTCCTGCCCCTGAAGAGGATGAAGCAGCAGAGAAAACATGTGATGAACTGATTGTAACCCCCATTCCCCATCCCCCTGCGCTGCTGGGGGGGCGGTACGTAGAGAGTTCAGGAGTAAAGCTGTGCCCGGGAAGAAGGGAGGGGTGGAGGGAAGGTGTTTTTAGATTTGGTTTTATTTCTCATTACCCTACTCTGGTTGATTGGTCCAGCCAGGGTCAACCCACCACATTACCAGAGGATATTGACTGACATTATAATTTACCTCATCACTGTCATAATAGTTGCTGTGGTATTTTTCATTTTAATTATGTTGCAGAATGCACCAGTTTGTTAGGAATCTTTCACAGAGTGAAAGAGACACCATGTGGAATCAGAAAAGAATATTTTTGCTTGTGGTGGGTTGACCCTGGCTGGACGCCAGGTGCCCACCAAAGCCACTCCATCACTCCCCCTCCTCAACTGGACAGGGGAGAGAAAAATATAATGAAAGGCTCGTGGGTCGAGGTAAGGACAGGGAGAGATCATTCGCCAATTACCATGACGGGCAAAACAGACTTGACTTGAGGAAAATTAACTTATTTTATTACAAATCAAACCAGAGTAGGGTAATGAGAAATAAAACCAAATCATAAAACACCTTCCCCCCACCCCTCCCTTCTTCCCGGGCACAACTTCACTCCCGATTTTCTCTACCTCCTCCCCCTGCGTGGCACAGGGTCACAGGGAATAGGGGTTGTGGTCAGTTTGTCATATGTTGTCTCTGCCGCTCCTTCCTCCTTGGGGGAAGACTCCTCACTCTTTCCCTGCTCCAGCGTGGAGTCCCACCCACGGGAGACAGTTCTCCAGAAACTTCTCCAATGTGAGTTCTTCCCATGGTCTGCAGTCCTTCAGGAACAGACTGCTCCAACGTGGGTCCCCCTTGGGGTCACAAGTCTTGCCAGGAGCCTGCTCCAGCGCAGGCTTCCCACGGGGTCACAGCCTCCTTTGGGCATCCACCTGCTCCGGCGTGGGGTCCTCCACGGGCTGCAGGTGGATATCTGCTCCACCGTGGACCTCCATGGACTGCAGGGGGACAGCCTGCCTCACCATGGTCTTCACCACGGGCTGCAGGGGAATCTCTGCTCCGGCGCCTGGAGCATCTCCTCCCCCTCCTTCTTCACTGACCTTGGTGTCTGCAGGTTTGTTTCTCTTACATGTTCTCACTCGTCTCCTCCTGCTGCTGCTGTGCAGTTCCCCCCCCCCCACTTCTTAAATCTGTTATCCCAGAGGTGCTACCCCTGTCACTGATTGGCTCAGCCTTGGCCAGCGGCGGGTCCGTCTTGGAGCCGGCTAGCATTGGCTCCATGGGACATAGCGGAAGCTTCGCGCATCTTCTCACAGAAGCCACCCCTGTAACTCCCCGCTACCAAAACCTTGCCACGCAAATCCAATGGAGTGCTATAGTTTCTCTCTGTTTAATTATAGTCTGTTTAACAAATAAATAAACAAACAGAAATAGCTTTCCATGAAAGCCTTAATTTGTGCATGGTGTGGCTAGAGAGCAAGAACTTGAAGCATTATTTGTGCTGCTTTGGTGAGAATTTGTAGTCCAGCCTTTCATCAAAAGGAAGGCTATCTAATGGAAGTTGAAATCCTTTTAAAAGGCTATTTATAATCGAGGCAAAGGAGAAATTAATGTTAAACTCGGACATACACCACTCATGGATGTTAATGGAGATTTGTAATTAGGTGTTTGTGTAAAGGAGGCTTATATACTGAGTTAATAAGACATGACAGGGCAGACTGAATTTATGCATGCAGGTGCACAGTGATAAACTACTTTCTGATATCAGACCTTTAAATGACATTATGGGGCAAGGGTTTGATTCTTCGCCAGCGTCCCACCACTGACTGGTTTTGCACACTTTGTTGCTGTGGATGGGGTGAATTTGAGTGAGTAGTTCTAAATGTTTATGCATATTAGAGTGCTTTAACCAAGTGTCATTACACTGGTCTATTTATAGTAATAAAAAATGCTAATCTGGGAAGATTGTGCAGTGCTTCTGAATGGGGATTTGTAGAGTAGCACAGTGATATCCTTTGTAGTTTATGAGTGGGGAGTATAAGCCAATGGTCTGTGTAAAAAGCAGGAAGAAAATATAGTAAGAGAATCCTAAACTTGCTGCTGAATTTTGGGAACACTTAGAGCTGTGATTTCACTTTAACTCTAAAAAGAAACTACTGTTAAAGATACTAGCTGATTTATTTTACTGTCTAAAATAGTAAATGGAAGTAATCTGAATTATTTCAAAACATGAATAAACCAAAACTACTCTCATTTATGTTAAAGTAGGAGAGAAACTATGAGTGTGAGAGTCTGGGAAGATTAACCTTAGTCTTGTTTCAGGACATCACCAAGTGTGAGGATCTAAGGACATACCCCATTGCTGCGGTGGTCTGTGGAGTTATGATGTTAAATACAGTAGTTCTATGCTGCTCCATGACTTTTTTTTCTTTTGGGTATCAGTGGTCTGTAAATTTCCAAAAACATTTAAAATATGAGTTAGCAATCCTGTGGAATGTGCTTTAGCTATGCCCTAGTTATGTGTTAGGACTGAATCATTTAGGAGTTTTTAATAGGAAAATAAAACTTTTTACCTCCAATTATTTGATTCAGGACCAGTTTCAGTTGGTAGGAGCTGCATTTGTGGTGGATTAGCTGAATACAGTCCCTGTTTCCAAGAAACACCCAGGTTTTGGCCTCATGCTTCACTGTTGAGTTCAGTGTGCTCTTACCCCATCAAACAGTCAATGCCTGCTTAAGTAATATATTATAAAAGTATAGTTTTCTATTTAAATATAAAAACAGATGTTAGCATATGTCAGGCATTTCACTGAAATAATGTTTCTCATTAAATGATAATTTAGAACTTAAGAAAAATGTTACGAAACAGAAAATTCACTGTTTTCTTGCACTTCAAAGTTCTCCATTGAACAACAGAGAACAAGCTTCCTTTAGGAATGCTTTTCTTTCAGCATCTACCTTCTATGGCACATGTGGCTGCATAGCCCAAGCATCTGAGCGCATTTATTGTGTTGGTTATTTTGATTAAAAGCTTATAATCTTGATGTCCTTGTCTTCCTGGTAATACGTTTTATTTTCTGCCAGAGCTAACTGCACAGTCCCCTTTAAAATTATCTGTGTGGCACCAATGTGTTTATTTTGGAATCATAGACTCATAGAATGGTTTGGGTTGGAAGGAACCTTTAAAGGTCATTGTTCTGGTTTCAGCTGGCATAGAGTTAATTGTCTTCCTAGTAGCCAGTACAGTGCTATGTTTTGAGCTCAGTATGAGAAGACTGTTGATAACACTGATGTTTTCAGTTGTTGCTAAGTAGTGTTTAGTCTCAAGTCAAGGATTCTTCAGCTTCTGATGCTCAGCCAGCAAGAAGGCTGGAGGGGCACAAGAAGTTGGGAGGGGACACAGCCAGGGCAGCTGACCTAAAGTGGCCAACAGGGTTTTCCATACCATGTGATGTCACATCTAGTATATAAATTAGGGCGAGTGGGGCTGGGAGGGATCACCACTCGGGAACTAACTGGGCATCGGTCAGCAGGTGTTGAGCAATTGCACTGTGCATCACTTGTATATTCCAATCCTTTTATTATTACTATTGTCATCTTATTAGTGTTATCATTATCATTATTAGTTTCTTCTTTTCTGTTCTATTAAACTGTTCTTATCTCAACCCACGAGTTTTACTTCTTTTCCCGATTTTCTCCCCCATCCCACTGGGTGTGGGGGGAAGTGAGTGAGCAGCTGCGTGGTGCTTAGTTGTTGGCTGGGGTTAAACCACGACAGTCATCTAGTCCAACCCCCCTGCAATGAGCAGGGACATCTGCAACTAGATCAAGTTGCTCAAAGCCCCATCCAACCTGACCTTGAATGTTTCCAGGGATGGGGCATCTACCACCTCTATGGGCAACCTGTTCCACTGTTTCACCACCCTCACTGTAAAAATTTTCTTCCTTATATCTACCCTCTTAGTTTAAAACCATTACTCCTTGTCCTATCGCAACAGGCCCTGCTAAAAACTTTGTCCCCATCATTCTTATAAGCCTCCTTTAATATTGAAAGGCCCCAATAAGATCTCCCTGGAACGTTCTCTTCTCCATGCTGAACAACCCCAACTCTCTCAGCCTCTCCTCATAGGAGAGGTGTTCCATCCCTCGGATCATTTTTGTGGCCCTCCTCTGGACTCGCTCCAACAGGTCCATGTCTTCCCTGTGCTGAGGACTCCAGAGCTAGATGCAGTACTGCAGGTGGGGTCTCACAAGAGCAGAGTAGAGGGACAGAATCACCTCCCTCGACCTGCTGGTTACGCTTCTTTTGATGCAGCCCAGGATACAGTTGGCCTTCTGGGCTGCGAGTGCCCATTGTAGTTATGTCCAGCGATTTCATCCACCAGTATCCCCAAGTCCTTGTCTGCAGGGCTGCTCTCAATCCCTTCATCCCCCAGCCTGTATTGATACCAGGGGTTGCTGTCATGATCCAGGCTGGACAGACCAGGGAGGGGTCGTGTTTAATTCGAAATTCCCTCGGGCTAAATTAAGGTGAAATGACACCAAATGATCAGTTGAACATTTTATTCATGGCAGAAGCAACCTGAACTTGGGAGGAATAACAGTAGGTGGCGGGGTTTCTCTCAACAGGAATTGGCATAGAACTACCTCAGTAAACCGTGTAACCCATGGTAACAATATATATCAATTCAGGGAAGAAAATAAGGAGAGCCCTCCCATTGAGTCACGAGGTTCAGAGCAGACCCCCTTGCTTTCTAGACTCCTTCTCAGAGAAGAGCCTAGGGGCAGCTGGATCCACTCCTAGTCCCAGACTTGGTCAACAGTTTTATGTCTTAAAGGGATGAGGTGTAGGGATTATGAAAAGGAGAGAGAGGGAGAGAGAGAGAAAAAAGGAAAAGGAGAGAGAAAAAAGGAAAAGTAAAGAGAAAGATTTCACCGGTCATGGGTCCAGCGTTGGTCCAGTCAGCCTAGGGGTCCAGTTCCGGTGGGCGCATGCACATGGGGCTTCAGTTTGCGTCCTTTTATCATCTCCCATCCCCTCCTTCAGGCGGGCACTCAAACTCGTTAGGCTAATTAGGTGTCATGCACAGTTTGTGCTTTCAGAACCTTCGGGAAATGGTTCGGTGGGCTTGGGGGTCGTTTGGGGAGTAACTTCTTCCCTGCAGACATGACTATTGTTTGATCTTTGGCCATGCATGGTGAGCTGCATATCAGAACACAGAGCTGCGCGTCTCGCAATTGCCCCGACCCATGTGCAGGACCTTGCACTTGGCCTTGTTGAACCTCATGACGTTCACATGGGCCCACTTCTTGAGCTTGTCCAGGTCCCTCTGGATGGCATCCTGTCCCTCAGTTATGTCTTTTTCTTTGCCCAAACTTTGCTTTTTTCAGGCTTGATGCAGGACTGCTAGATGATGACTCTATTGCAAGCCACTAATTGTATTTATATTACCAAGTTGTGGCCTTTGTTAGCACACAGGCAAATGATTCTTGTATTATGAAGGAAAATAGAAGATTTTGAAAATAAAAGTATACCCGTGAACCATTTTTAATCACTTCCGAGGCAGTGTGATTCCTAGGTGGAATCCTGGACTGTGTTTCAGAGACCTGGCTTCTAGTCACAGTCATGGGACAAACAAGGTATGTAGTATAGACTTGGGCAACTAATTTTGCCCCTCTGTGCTTCTGTGTCTGTTGGAATATGGATATTTTAGGTCATGGACCGTCTTTCAATGTGATGTTCTGCAATAAGTAGCAGTAGACTTCAAGTTCAGTTGGGGGCTTGTGAGTTTTTATAGTATGTGTAATTAATCCAGCTGACACCAACTATTGACCAAACTTCTATAGAAATGTACAAGAAAATTCCATAAAGAGTTAGGTATTTGATTTTTTTTTCATGTAATGTAATTCATATTTCCAATCGCCTCACTTTATTACTCTATAGTATAACAAAAAGTCATTATTAGACTGACAAACATCATAAGAAGTTTATCTGAACTGAATTTTTAGCTATTCTTTCTTGCAAAGGGCTATAGTGATAACACCTCTGAGCAGATAAATGCTACTCTATTTGAAATCTTACTTGCTCCAAAAGGTTGAGGTTTTTTTTCCACTTGATCTTCAACTGTAAGGATTTATAGAATTTATGACTGGGTTCTTTTGATGTGGCACTACTCCACATGTGAATGATGGGAAGCTGGAAGGTGTGATAAGAATGCATGCCAAGAATAATTGGCTTCTGCATTGTGGAACAGCTCAAATATTGAGAGTATCATATTATGTAATTTGGGTGTGCATATTGCCTGTAGTTCAAAGCATTTCACTAGTCTGCAGTGGCAAGCTGAGCTTCCCGTTGGCTGGCTTCTTATATATTTATTAAACAAGCTACATGCAGCACTTGAGAAAGGGATCGTCATTTCCAACTGTAGTCTTGGGTTTCTTTGGAATAGATGGAAATTAATCCGAGTCATTTTTCTTTCCATTTGCTTTTCTAATGATTGTCATATTCTGCCAATCATTCTTGTGACTTTCTGTTAAAGCTAAAAACCTGTTTGCTGGCACATGGAGGTTGATGGCAAGAGTAGTTGCGATGCACTGTGTAGATTGCTAAAAGAATTGTTAGATCCTGATATAAAATGCTATTTATTAAACTTTAGCTATGCTTCCAAAAGCAGGCTTGTGCCAATTCAGGTTTGTGATCAGTAACATGTCGAGACATTAAAGTTCTTTGGTCAGTTGAATCTGTCTTGTCTTCTTATCTTCAAACATTTTTTTATGTGCTTCTCCCACTCTTGATCCATAGATATTCTTTTAGACTGTGCTGTGATATTTTTCTCCTTCAACATGAAGGGATGGGAGAGAGAGAGACATTATTTCTCCTAGTCCTCAAGGAAGAGCTCAAAGACTTTAAACTATTTAGGTCTTTACCTATCCATGGTCAAAGCTGGCAATTGTCCAAGCTATATCACCTTTAAAGTAGCAATATCAAGATTTATTGGCATCTGCTTTAAAGAGCATTTAAAGAATCAGTCTGAGTATGGCTAATTTTGTAACACAAGGACTGACCAGTTTCCATTTATTAGAAAACTATTCCTATGGCAACCAAGAGCCTGGTGTTTAGGAAATGTTCCCCCAATGTTGTACTTTTCACTGAAAGTGCAGAGCTGTACTTTGATATGAACCTTTTTTTTTGCAAGTCTACAAACAAAATGATTGTCACTAGTATGTTATTGGTGAAAATATGTATTCTTAAATTCTAATGAAACTGTGTTTTGCTGGTGAATGGTCGTTCCACTGAGACTGCATTTCCACATACCTTGGCCACAGCGCCAGCATCAAGAGATCTATACTCTGTCCCAAGCCATTCTTTCCTACCCTGGGGCCATCTCATCTGTGCCAATGTTATTGTTTAGGAAGGCACAGAATAAACTGGTGAGAACTTAGCCAGGTTAAAAATAACTGGTTTTTGCAGAGTTATTTTTAACAAGTTTGGTCCTCTGGTCCACATCACCATGTGTCCCCAAAGGAAGCGTAGTATGGAGATAGCTAACAATGACTGCAGTCATGAGAGCAAGGACAGAACATCCTAAGCCAGCATCACCACCAGAAACCAATAGTGTAGAACCATACCTTGAATCCTGCACTTTTCATTTCCCTGATGTTCAAATGTTATTTTGTTTGTTTGCTATGATATACTAACAAAATTGATCCAGCATAAAGTAGCTGATATGCTTTGCTTTCCCATTCAAAACAGAACTCCTTCAAAGAATTATTGATTTTTTAAATTATTGTTTTGCCATGTTATAAATTAGACCAGGCTCTGACTGAGACAAATGATGGTGGTTCCATTGAAGTCTTCACACTTCAGTTTTATTTTGTCATGAAACACTTGAACCCCAAAAGAAGTTAAGAGTTGTGCCCAGAGTTTTACAGGACAGAAATTTTGTAGGAGAAATATCCCTGATGGGGGGGAAAAATTTACAACTGATGACTGAAAAATGCATGTGGCCTGGCTTCAGTTGTAACCATATTCATCAAACCTGACCAGAGGAGGAAATCAGATGGTCTGATTTCATACACTGGACATATCTTCCTACTGCAAGCTCCCCAGCGCACAGCACACCACCACGGTCTCTCCCTTCCTGTGACTCCATGTGCCAGATGCACTGGGGCAGCCCAAGCTGCAGGTCACGGCCCTACTTGCACCTGGCAAGCGAAGACACAGAGCAAGTGGGGCCACCAGCACTGAAGCAAGGTCAGGGATTCTGTCAAACTAGTAGCAGAAATCCCATCTGTCCTTCCCAATTGCACGTCCTGACATGCCAAAAACAAGATCCAAGGATGTGGGTTATGTGTGTGTTTTGGGTTTGTGTGGTGGGGTTTTGGTAGCGAGGGAGGGGCTGCAGGGGTGGCTCCTGTGAGAAGCTGCTAGAAGCTTCCCCGGCTCCAAGTCAGACCCGCCTCTGGCCAAGGCCAAGCCAATCAGCAACAGTGGTAGTGCCTCTGCAATAACATATTTAAGAAGGCAAACCTGCAGCATTTGTTTTCAAGAGTGACCGTTAGAATTTGTTGTCCTGCATGTTTGCCAAGCCTTTGAAGAACTAGTTTCACAAGGTCAGGTTGGAGGATGGCTTTGTGTAGGCCTGGGAAGATGTGGCTGAAGACAGTCACGAGTATGTCTATGTTACGCCATCTGGACACTCACAAATCTATGGGACCTGATGGGATCCATCCAAGAGTACTGAGGGAACTGGCAGAGGTCCTTGCCAAGCCACTCTCCATCATCTATCAGCGTTCCTGGTCAACAGGGGAGGTCCCAGAGGACTGGAGGCTTGCCAATGTGACTCCCATTTATAAGAAGGGTCGGAGGGAGGATCCGGGGAACTACAGGCCTGTCAGCCTGACCTCGGTACCGGGAAAGATTATGGAACGGTTTGTCTTGAGAGCACTCACACGGCAGCTCCAGGATAAGAGGGGGATCAGGCCCAGTCAGCATGGGTTTACGAAAGGCAGGTCCTGCTTGACCAACCTGATCTCCTTCTATGACCGGGTGACCCGCCTAGTGGATGAGGGAAAGGCTGTCGATGTTATTTTCCTAGACTTCAGCAAGGCCTTTGATACTGTCTCTCATGGCATATTCCTGGAGAAGATGGCATCTTGTGGCCTGGATAAGTGCACTATTCACTGGGTGAAAAACTGGCTGGATGGCCGAGCCCAGAGGGTCGTGGTGAATGGGGTGAAATCCAGCTGGCGGTGGGTCACGAGTGGTGTTCCCCAGGGCTCGGTGTTGGGCCCTGTTCTGTTTAATATCTTTATTGATGATTTGGATGAGGGGATTGAGTGCACCCTCAGCAAGTTTGCAGACAACACCAAGTTGGGAGGCAGGGTCGATCTGCTTGAGGGTAGGGAGGCTCTACAAAGAGATCTGGACAGGCTGGATCGATGGGCTGAGGCCAATTGTATGAAGTTTAACACGGCCAAGTGCCGGGTCCTGCACTTCGGTCACGGCAACCCCATGCAGCGCTACAGGCTTGGGGAAGAGTGGCTGGAAAGCTGCCTGGCAGAGAAAGACCTGGGGGTGCTGGTTGACAGCCAGCTGAATATGAGCCAGCAGTGTGCCCAGGTGGCCAAGAAGGCCAATGGCATCCTAGCCTGTATCAGGAACAGTGTGGCCAGCAGGAACAGGGAGGTGGTTGTTCCCCTGTACTCGGCCCTGGTGAGGCCGCACCTCGAGTCCTGTGTTCAGTTTTGGGCCCCTCACTACAGGAAAGACATTGAGCTGCTAGAGCGTGTCCAGAGAAGGGCAACCAAGTTGGTGAGGGGCCTTGAGCACAAGTCTTATGAGGAGCGGCTGAGGGATCTGGGGTTGTTCAGTCTAGAAAAGAGGAGGCTGAGGGGAGACCTTATCGCTCTCTACAACTACCTGAAAGGGGGTTGTAGTGAGGTGGGTGTTGGTCTCTTCTGTCAGGTGTCTGGAGATAGGACAAGAGGAAATGGCCTCAAGTTGAGGCAAGGGAGATTTAGGTTAGATATTAGGAAAAATTTTTTTACTGAGAGGGTTGTCAAACATTGGAACTGGCTGCCCAGGGAAGTGGTTGAGTCACCATCCCTGGAGGTATTCAAAAAGCGAGTGGATAGGGTACTCCAGGGCATGGTTTAGGGGGCATGGTTAATGGTTGGACTTGATGATCTTGAAGGTCTTTTCCAACCGAAATGATTCTATGATTCTATGATTCTATGAATGTTTTTATCTTTAACTGTTCTGAGGACTGGCAAACATCCCAGCTGAGCCAGATATGCCCTCCTGTGTTGGTAGTATTGGCTGTGTGCCGTTAGTTCTTTCTAGACCTTTCTTGAAACATATATAAGTTTGATCTTTTAGTGAAATAAAGGGAATCTTGCACAGAGAGCTTGAGCGCTTGATTCAGTTACCGCACCCGTCCCCCTGCGCCACTGGGGGGAGAAGGTAGAGAAAACCAGGAGTGGAGCTGAGCCTGGAAGGAGGGAGGGGTGGGGGGAAGGTGTTCTAAGGTTTGGTTTTACTTATTATCCTTGTTTTGATTTGATTGGTAGTAAATTAAATTTATTTTGTTTTTTCCCCAAGTTGAGTCTGTCTTTTGCTCATGACCATAAGTGGTGAGTGATCCCTCCCTGTCCATGTCTCAACCCACGAGCTTTTCTTTATATTTTCTCCTCCTCATCCCACCAGGGCCAGGGGGGAGGAGTGAGTGAGCGGCTTTGTGGTGCTTTGTTGCTGGCTGGGCTTAAACCACGACAGTGTGCCCCAGCATGCTACATGTACTCTTCCCAGAGAGGGGAAATCACTGCATGATCCCATGCATGGATTTTCACATGGCAAGGAGGTTGAATTTTTACAATACCTAATGTCTTAGGGCTTGGTGTACACAAGATCTAACAATTTTTTTGAATTCAAAAATGCAGCCCCATTTAAGCTGGGATAAGATGGTGCAGCCAGCACTCAGCCACGGAGTGATCTGCTTTGGGGAACTGATTCTCTTGTTCTGATTTGTTTTGTTTTATTTTCAAAAACAGTATTATAATAAAAATTTGTTGAAGTAAATGATTTCCTAAGGAAATCGTCATACAATTTGAAAAAAGAGATTATGATTCCTCTTAAAAAACACCAATATATTGTTCTTTGTGAAACCCATTCTATGTTGACAATGGACCATTTTAAGGTTTGTGTTGTTATGAGATAATTTTGCAGGTTATTTGAAGCACTCATTTTTTCCTTGCACATTTCAGTACCTTGACCATTTGTCTAATCTCACAGGAACACATGGCTTGTCATGTTTGCTTGACTGTTTTCACGTATTTATTTAGCTACTTACTCATGAGTTTGAATTCAGTTGTTTTTGTGTATTTTAGTACATTTGTGTAAACAAATGCAAGCTATAGATCACATCCTCAGCTGCGGTAAATCAGTGTGCCCCTATTAACATCACTGATATCTACCTATTGTCTAAGATGTAGCCCTTTAGTTTTCTATACTTTCTATTGCAAAGACTTACTGTGTTTTAGAGGATAAGGTGTTAAAATTATACCCATGAGTATAAAACACTCTTCTTGCCTTAAAAAAAAAAATGTCCTTCTTCACACTAGACCAAATGGAATTTAAAGCAGAGCACTGTTCTGTGTTTAAGGTTAAAACAGGTTATGAAATCTATTAAGATAAAGATGCGATTTAGTGTGCTACATTAGCTATGTCACAGAGGTTAGTTAAGAGAGTTTACCTAATAATCAAAGCCTGATTTAGTATTTCTTATGGCAGAAGGTTTAGCTACTTTACTTGTACTAGCTTGAAGCAGGGAACCATCTGGAGACGTGAGCCGAGTAACAACCGGACACCAATACGGTTAAAGTTGTTCTCCCTTTATTGCCCAAATAGCGTGCTTATATAACTTGTCAAGCTAAGCATCAGCCGTCCACGCGCCATAAGCTAAAATGCCACTGGTTAATGTCCTCTTATCACACACCCGGAAGGGAGCGTGATAGGCGCTCGTCATCAAATCCTGTGCCCAAACTCCTCCTGCTTTGCGGTTAACACATCCTGTTAAACATCCCTATTTTACATAACACAATTGTCTTTCTTCCTCCTTTTGTCCTGCCAAGGTGACTCCAAGGACATTACGCAATGGCCTCGTCCTTCGCTATCAGTCCTGGGTTGTCCAAACCCTGCAGTATTATTTCATGGCCGTTCTCTGCAAGGAATTCCTCCACACTAGCTTGCTATGAGTTTGTTTTTGCTAAGCAAACATTCCTTTTGAAATAATCAATTTTGAATGTCAAAAGTCTGAAACTCCCCACAAAGGTATGATGCGCAATTTTCCAGAAGGTACAAGAAGCAACTCTGCATGCTAATGTGCACTGTACACTGTATTTCTCATGGGAAGTTTTCCAAAAGTAGCCTTTAAAATAGTTATTTTTCAACAACTTTCAGGAAAAAAAAAGTTATATCCAACTGGAGCTAACATTAGTTGCATGATGGATGGTAATTGTTGGATACACTTAGTAAAAAAGGGTCATTTGAGGTGTAAACGAATTGCCAGATAGTAGCAGCTTATTTTTCAAATCCTAAAAAAAGACGACACAACCAGCACTGTCACTTTGCCACCTCTTTTCATCACTCCTGCTATCACTCCTGATAACTCTATGGAATGGCTCTTCAGTGAAATTCTGGTCTGTTGCAATCAGTGGAACTTTTGCCCAAGAATTCACTTGAGACGGGGCTTTAACTGCTGTTCTTTTCCTGTTGAAAAGTTTTATGATCTAGTGACTATTTTTCAGTTTAGAACTTTTTCCCTTTTTCTTCTTTTTCCCTTTCAGAAAATTCATTGTCTCATTCTGGAATCTGGTCAAGTTGTCTCTTCTTGTTTTATAGCTAATCTTATTCTTTTTCAATTGGCTCATATATACTTGTCACAAATGAGCATAATGTAACAAAAATTAGTAAAATTACAACAGAATGTAACATTCAATTTAAAATTCCTGTTGCGGTCAGCGACCATCCAAATAAGGTGTCCCACCAGTGATGTTCTCCACCTTTCTTCACTCTTTCTAGGATATGGTGTATCTCTTCTGCATCATGATGGACAGTAATTAGGGGTTTTTTTGTCCATTGTTCCAAATTTGTTTTAGCAATTAATTCAGGTCATCATGTTGTAACAGTTTTCTCACCAATGCAAGATCCATTCCAACGGGGGTAGGTAGTAAGTCATGATAAGATGTGTAGTTTGATTGTAGCAATTGGTAGGTTGTGACAGGAGCTGAATAGTTGCATGCCATAATTTTGGTAAAATTACAAATACAGATATTTGAGTGATTATTTGTCTCTATAGTGGTGTTATCTATAAATATAGAATCACAAAGGGTTCTCATAAGAACACATCCATTTCCAACATATATAAGCAGTTTCAGGGATTTCATCAGGATGTAGTTCAAAATGACAAATGTTTTTTTCAGTGTCGAGACAAATATCTTGGGCCTTAATGGTATTACTTTCACAAATGTATCCCTGTTGTTACCGTACAACACATGCATCCACTTCAATAATTTGCCATTTGTTCCCATTTTGTTGGGCCCATACTCTGTGTTCTATCGGATAGAGTATAGTTCCATGGTGATTTAATCCCAGTGCAATGATTGGGTATATGGTGTATACCGAAGCATTGCATATTGTCAAAACAAAAGCTGTGGCTTTACTGTCGGTGGGGTCATAAGTGAAATTGATTAGATGCCACCAAGGTTGGAACTCCCTTTCAAATTTAGTTGCATTATCCCAAATTATCTTTCGAATTTCAGTGGGCAAGGTGCCCTCATCACCTTCCCTTATGATTGCTGCCACAGTAGATTGTATCCATAACTGAGCTTGGATGCAGCTAAGAGCTAGAGAAACATTATTTTAGGTAGTGCCTAATGCATCGATAATTAGTCAGTGGTCTTTCTCATTAGCTCTTTCCCACTTAGGTAATATATCAGACAAAAGCCATTGACTAGTTCCTAGTGTCTTCAAAGAAGATTGTAATGGGTGTTCTAGATTCTGCAAATTATTTGTTGCCAAGTTTATTTTGTTTGCTAACACTTCAGCATCTATGCTGTTTAATATTCCTAGTCCTGTTCCCAGGATGCCCGTTACATCTCTCCTTGATCGTTTTGGAGAGGTAAGAGTCTGTCCATGCAACCATGCTAACCATCCTGTATAAGATGTATTTAGGAATGGTGAGCAGGTAGGTTTAATTGCAGAGATATCAACCTGCATTGATAGTTCTACTTGTTTGAGGGACCATGATGGATTAAATAGCACTTGTTGTTGTCCTATGTTTTTAATTACATAGGGACCAGTGTTATAAATGTGAGGAGACAGGTCAATAGGGGGCTGAGTTGGTGAATATGTTTCTTCGATATCGATCTTGAATTGAAGACCTAGACTGGAATGAGAGTTGGAGTCTGCCCAAAGACACATTATGAGCACTGAATGGGATATAGTGAAAGTATACCAGCATTCATGTTTAAAAGGACAGGTATGTATGTTGTTTCCCTTCGACATAATTTACAACAATGCGTAAAGTTGCTGTCATACATTTAGTGTGATTTTCAATTCGGCATCCTATTGCAATGGTATCTCCTTTAGTTCCCTTAAAAGATGGGATTTGTTGATTTTCATTTTAATCTTTAAAAATCCATTCCTGTCTATAAAAGATGATGTTATTGTGTAGTGCTGTTGCAGATAAATTTAGATTAGGTCTAAGAGTACGTACGTATCAACCCATGGCAACCCCGTCATACACGAATTCCCTATTTTGTGCTCTATAATAATGAAATCAAATAATAGTTCTACACCATGTTTACCCCAGAAGCAGAGTGCGAGCACGGGTTGTGTAAAAGTGAAATTGTACCAGCAATCTGGTTCTGGTATCTTGTAACAGGATTTCTCGTCAGTTTTGGGGCTAGAAAAATCAGTATAATATATTTTAATTTTGGTGGGTTTTTCGTAGGTAGATCCATTGATTACTCGGCACCCTATTTTTATTTCCTCTCCTGGTGTGGCCTGAAGTGATAACATTTGATGAGTGTTTGTCACGACCCAGACTGGACAGACCAGGGAGTCCTGTTGAATTCAAAATTCCCTCAGGCTAAATTAAGGTGGAAGGACACCAAATGATCAGTTAAACATTTTATTCATGGCAGAAGCAAACTGAACTTGGGAGGTATAACAGTAGATGGCAGGGTTTCTCACAACAGGAATTGGCATGGAACTACCTCAGTAAACCATGTAACCCAGGGTAACCATATACATCGATTCAGGGAATAAGGAGATCCCTCCCGTTGAGTCACGAGGTTCAGAGCAGACCCCCTTGCTTTCTAGACTCCTTTCAGAGAAGTGCCTAGAGGCAGCTGGATCCACTCTTAGTCCCAGACTTGTTCAACGGTTTATGTCTAAAGGGATGAGGTGTAGGGATTATGGAAAAGGAAAAAGAAAGAGAGAACAAGACAGAAGGAGAAAAAGGAAGAGAGAAAGATTTCAACAGTCCTGGGTCCAGCATTGGTTCAGTAAGCTAAGGGGTCCAGTCAGCCAAGGAGTCCAGTTCCAGTGGGCTTGTGCACATGGGGCTTCAGTTCCTGTCCTTTTATCATCCTTGCCCCTCCTTTGGGCAGGCACTCGAACTCATTAGGCTAATTAGGTGTCATGATCAGTTTGTGAGCCTTTGGGACTTGGGGGTCGTTTGGGGAGTAACTTCCCCTTCCCTGCAGATGTGATCTTTTGTCATGCATGGTGAGCTGCCCTGCTCAGCATATCAAAACGGCATGGTGAATTGCCCTGCTCAGCATATCAGAACAGCATTATCAGAACAGGGAGCTGTGCCCCCTCCGGCAAACTCTCCCCATCCTGTTGCTGATGGGTGCTGATCTGCTTCTTTTCACCTGTGGTTCCTTGCTAGGCAGGGTTCCTTGTTATGCAGAGTTTGCATTAGGCAGAACTTGCCCCTCCACAATGTTTGAGACATTAACTCTTTCAGTCTCTCACAGTGTTATCATTATTATGGGATATCCCAGATCCTTTTCCATATAATGTCTCCCATTTCCATTCATCCTTTAGATAAGTTTCATCTCCATTCATAACCAAAATAGCAAGGTTTAGGTTTGCCCCTTTTTTTGGTGGGATTCCACTACTTCCATGCATGGCCCCAAGGATCTTGTGTCTGAACTGAAAGGATTATATTTATCCCGATTAAAAGGAAAAATGAGATTGAATTGGGGGCATACTGCCGTTGTTTTTGCCATCGATGTAGGTTCATTTTCTTCTGGAAAAGAAAAGAAAGAAAAGTTTCGGTGGGGAAGGCTGAACAGGTTACCCCTCTTATGATGTAGGATAAATCCATCTAGCACTGATTCTATGTCTTGCACCACTGTTATTAGTAGCTTCCCAAACAAGTGGGCCACGAGGTTTAGAGTCATAGGTACAATTCCAATATGTGGTAGATTCACCATAACAGGCTGTCCTGGCTGTAATGTCATCAGACATTTTCTTTCATCAGAAGGGGGAGCATCAGGTTGTCCTGGTTTCAGCTGGGATAGAGTTAACTGTCTTCCTAGTAGCTGGTACGGTGCTATGTTTTGAGTTCAGTATGCGAAGAAGGTTGATAGGTTTAGCTTTTGTAAAGAATGCTTGGCTTATAGTGCTCACAGTGAGCCCATACCGGTTATTCAATTGGTGAAGTACTTGGGAAAGTCGAGTGTTCCACTGGGCCTCATGTGGCTTAAGGCTCTTTTTTAATAGACCATTGGCTC